>NW_026881602.1:0-35613 GCF_032173495.1 Musca vetustissima | reverse complement strand
ACATTATTTTGTTGTTGTTTTGCAGTTTATTACGACGACGGGCAAGATTTCCGACCACCGAATCCAAAAATTTCAACTGCATTTGAAAGAGCACATGTATGGCTCTCTTATGAACTAGAATTATTAACATCGCACAAATATTAACAAAAAGGTGGACCTAAGAAATGTATTTTTGAAAAATTCCCAAGTTAGAAAATAATTAAGATTTTGGCCGATTGCATATATCCTACTTCATACGATAGATATGTAGGTACAGAATAACGTGTTAAAATATGGATTGGTTTATTAGTTTTATAGTTATCGTGCACTTACTTAGTTGGCAGAACATTTGTTCCATACGCTTAAAGATATTTCCAGGCCCGCAAGTTTTGGACGCAGTTTTTCCAATTTGAAATGTCATGTTTCGATACATTATCTTCACTTGGTCTTTCCGTCGAATTCGTGGTGTTACACTTCTGCGTTGGCTCGGTTTCTGAGCTACGTCTGACTATGTCCATGTCCGAGTAGAAATGATACAACTCATGGTTCATTCGTCGGCGATATTCACCGTCAACCCAGATCGGCCCGTAGATATTTCGGAGAATTTTCCCCTAAAACACCCCCAAAGCAGCTAGCGCAAGTAGCCATGCTTCAAATCCATACATCAACAGGGGTACGAGTAGTAGCAGCGTCTTGTAAAGTGTGAGTTTTGTCGGCAAGAGGTGGCCTTGTTCTTGAATTGCTTACTCAGACCATATTAGCATCTGTTGGCCAACAATATTCTTCTCCGGATTTCAAAACTGATGTCATTAGTTTTTTTTTATGGTGGTATATAAAATCGTTAACTACCTCAAAGCTGTAAATTTCTAGTTCCACAGTTGGTCATCTCGTAATTTTCTGACAGTCCCATTCTGGCAGACTCCTTCATTATTCGTTCAAATTTGTCTGTTACCGCTCGCAATGTTCGACCAATTATGTCGATGTCATCGCCGTAGGCGAATAACAGTTGCTGTTTGGTGTACAGAGTGTCTTTTCTGTTCACCTATGCATCTCGTAAGACTTTTTCCAGCAGGATGTTAAAAAGTTCACAGAACAGTCACCTTGTCTGAATCCTCGTTCGGTATTGAATGGCTCCGTGCGTCCCCTCCGACTTTAACTAACGACCTTGTGCCAATTAAGGTTAATAATTTTGCAAGAATGCCGGCATGGCGTTGGATGCCGATGTGTTTTTCGAGGATCTTTTTTCTGGATTTGGCGCAGTGTGAAAATTTAGTATCCAGTGGATTTGACAAATATTCGAGGTCCTATTGGAACATGAGTTTTCTCTAGGTGTCCATATTAATTTTAAATATTAGGTTGGCGAAAAAGAAATCCATGTGCGAAAACGATCGTGACCAAAAAGCGGTGAAGCACCTGAACGGTGGCCAAACCAGGACTAACGGCCAGGAAGGTTGTGCTATGCATTTGGTGGGACTGGAAGAGGATTATGATCTCTACTGGCAACAACTGGACCGTTTGAAGATAGAAAACGAACAGAATTAGCCAATAGGAGAGGTGTCGTGTTCCAACAGGACAACGCTAGACCACACACATCTACAGTGACTCGCCAGAAACTTCCGGAGCTTGGTTGAGAAGTTTTCAATGCATCCGCCATACACTCCGGACTTTGCATCAAGTGATTATCATCTTTTTCTTGCATTGCAAAATGTCTTTAATGATAAAAAATTGGTATCTAGGGAGGATTGTGAAAATTGACTATTAGAGTTTTTTTTATACCCTACACAACTATGTTTTCAGGGTATTATAGCTTTGTGTAGCTCCAAGAGTTTGTAACGCGGCGAAATATTGGTCCTACACCCGCCTTTAAGTATACCGATCGTCATATCTCGACTAGCTAAGTCGATCTAGACATGTGTGTCCGTCCGTCCGTCTGTCCATTATAATTTGTAAACACGATACAGGCCACAGTTATGGACCAATATTCACGAAATTTTGCATGCAGGATGGGTTCTGGCCAATGAAGACCCCTATTGTTTTTGGGAAAGATCGATTAATATTTAGGGGATGAAATGGGCCAAATACTAAATTTTTGTCGGTTTTTCTGGTCGCTCCAGAGGCCGCAATTATGGCCCAAACATCGTGAAATTTTCCATGGAGAAGGGGATCAGGCCAAAGAATAAGCAAGCCTGTTTTCATAAAGATCGGTCAATATTTAGTGGGTCAAATGGACCCTGACTTTTGTGTGAAAAATGACAAAATTTGTATTCTATAGCGTATATATTTACAGCTGAAGGACATAGACCCGAGAAGTTTATATTATATCCAAGAGGAGTGGTTGACCTTTAAATTAATACCAATTATATTGTTGTATGTGCTCGGATGTGGGAGTTACACCTAAATATTTACAGGTATCTCCGTATTCGTATATTATTTAGTAACCCATTATAACTCTAGAGAGCGGAACTATAGCGCTGATCGCTTTGAAATGTTCCATGAGGTTCCAGTTATGGTCAAGGACAACGCCTATAATTTTCGGTGATGATCAGATAATAATTTTGGAATGAAGTGGACCGAAAACTTAATTTTTTTGTGTTATTATCGAGTCGATCTATAGACCACAAATGAAAGCCGAACATCACAACACAACCCACGGTGAAGGGAATCTGGACAATAGCTGTACTGAATACTCGTAATATTTCGAAAATATGTCGGTGTGAGGAAGAGGTGCTGTTTACCACTAATCGGGCCAGAAGGGGCAAATATCACGAAGAAAAAGCAGAAAATTTTAGTTCCGTGGTAGTTGTGTAGGGTATCGTATGGTCGGCCCCGTCCGACTATACTGCTCCGCTCACTGGTTTTAAATATAAGGTTGGGGAAAAAGAAATCCATCTGCGAAAACGTGGTGACTCGTCAGAAACTTCCGGAGCTTGGTTGAGAAGTTTTTAATGTATCCACCATACACTCCGAACTTGGCACCAAGTGATTATCATATTTTTCTTGCATTGCAAAATGTCTTTAATGATAAAAAATTGGTATCTAGGGAGGATTGTGAAAATCGACTATTAGAGTTTTTTTTTTTTTTTTTTTGCAAATAGAGAGCAGGACTTCTATGAAAAAGGCATTATGAAGTTACCTTTAAATGGCATCAAATCATGATAAATAATGTCCTATAGTTCATATAAAAATAATGAATTTATTTTTCCCCAACCTTATTTATTGATCAGATCGCCACCCCATAGAAATCAAAAAAAAAAAAAAAAAAATCGGTCCATTTCATCCCCGAAACATTATCTAATCATCATCGAAAATATTATAGGCGTCGTCTTGGCCATAACCGGAATCTCAAGCAAAATTTCCTACCCGTCAGCGCTACATTTCCGTCTTCTGGTGGGGTAATGGTAATACTAAACAATATCGAAATACGTAGACCACCTTAAATATTTATATATAACCGCCTTATTTGTGTACGTTAAAGGTGGGTTTAAAACCAATGGGTTACAAACACTTGGGGCTGCACAAACATATTTGTGTAGGGTATAAAAAGTCCCATTTAAGTTTTCTAACTAACTAAAGTATCTATAATTTAGATTTTTGCAAGCGTTGATTTTTATGAGGTAATTTTCAACCACTTTTTGGCACATATTGGGAGGAATGTTTATTGTCATTTGTTAAGATTCGTTGAAATTGCTTCAGATTCAGATATATTTTCCGTATATTTTATGCAAATGATGCAACAAACTCCCAAAGGTTTGTCCGATTGAGACGAGTTTAGAATGACAGGTTTTAAGTTTCGTTCAAATGGGTTCAGAATTAGGTATAGAACCCATATATATACTCATACATTAGTCACTGGTGCTTCAACAATTACCATGTTCGTTACAACAATTTGGTGTTTAAAACCACTGATATAATTCGCACTATTCTTTATTTTCAGTTTCTGATTTCATTTTTATACCAAAAAAATGTTCACCTCAATTCTTAATTTGGCTTCTGGATGATAACACAAGGACTGTAAGTATTTCAAAAACATAGTTTATGAACATAAATATTTTCATAACCCACATTTTCGAGTAAAAAAAAACTGTCATTGAAATGTGTGCTGCAACGCACGTATATGTATGTATGTATGTGTGTATCTCAGTTATATTGCTGCAAAAGTTTACTTTCACTTAATAAAGTCATAAAGCTTTGTATTATTCTTTTTTTTTCAAAAAAGTTATTTTTGTGGGTTACCAAAGAATGTCAAAAATAAATGATGATGGTCCAGAACCACTGGTCTATAGATAAGCCATAGGAGGACAGCGAACAAATGAAAATTTACACTTGGGAATGTGGTTAAGATGGTCAGGAGGGATGTTGTGTTCTTTGGAAAGAGATTTTTGTTATTTCATGGCTAGATTAAGTGTATGTGTGTGTGTGCACAGTTTGAGGGTGTAATAACAAATCGAAATTTTGAAGACATAATTTAAAAGAAAAAAACGTGTGCACTCTTTGATTTCGAATGAAATTTAAAAATAAATCAGAGTCTACCACTTTTAAGTTTATGATTGTGTAAAGGGGTGTACTACATTTCCTCTTTCTAAAATATAAAAAAAGTTATTAAAATTTAAAAATTACCTTACTGGTAAATTGCAACCTACAACGTTATTCCAAATTAAAAGTAATAAATGTGAACATAATACGCATTAAATACAAATTGTTTCTGTACTTTTTAAAAACTATAATAAATTGGGATTAGACGAACTTACTTTAAACATAACAAACAAAAAATATGTATTACATAAAAAAATTCAATTCAATCGAAAACATTTACCCCGATGTGTTTGACTGCCACCCAAACCCATATGTGGATGCATCAAATCAATATAACATATTTTATATTTCTGCTTGCATTTCTGAACACACACACATTCACCATATTTTATGTTTCGAAATCCCCCATCTGTTCTTAAACACACACACCCATAAAGATAATACTTCTGTCCATAATGTACTGTGAAAGCAACCAAGCAACCGACGAAGTCTTCAAGACACTTCCATCTTCACAAAGTTATGCGAAGGAACAAACATTCGAAAGAAAGAAAAAAGAAAACATTACTGCCTTTCACCTCTCAACCCGGCTATGCAGTTGATTTACAAAACATTTATCTTTCTTGTAAATATTTAAAGTCCATTTGACAATATTTTGAAAAGGAATTTCGAAAAGAAATATTTGTTAAGACATCCTTAAGGTGTGGGAAAGGAATCGTTTTGGGGGAAGTCTATTCATAAACAAATGTACTTGTCAGGAAATAAAATTGCAAACTCTAGTTGAATGATATGCCAGAGAGAATAGTTTCCAGATTGTTAGTAAATATACGGAAAATTGTAGGAAGGATTTTTTTTTCGCAAATTCGTAGACATAAAATTAATGATATTATTTGAGGAAATTCCAAAAATAGCGAATTAGTTTTATTTATCAATGTAAGAATAGTTTAACACAAATTGGGAAAATGTTCTGTGAATTTTATGGAGCTGTATCTTACTTTGACCCAGTTTTAACAAACCTTAGTATCTCATTATACCCTTAACCACTCTGTGGTACAGGGTATTATGTCTTTGTGCATATGTTTGTAACAAACAAAAGGAAACGAGTTAGACCCATGTTCCTTTTGAGAATATGCATTGAACCACTTTTTAAGTTGATTTATGCATGTCCGTCCGTCTATCCGTGTTAAATAGTAAACAAAGTACAGGTCGCAATTATTATCCGAATTACATGAAATTCGGCACAGCTCATCTATTTGGCCCAAGGATGAACAATATTGAAATTGGGTCAAATTGGTTCAGATCGGCCCAGTCCGACTTTACTACTTTCCTTACTGGTTTTTGAATCAATTTATGCTATGCAAAATCTCGTAACTATTGGACACATTGTTTACATAAAATTTCAATACAGTTCTGCTCAAAACATCTGAAACAAGTCATCTGCGGCGCAAAACTCGTAATTTTATTGGAATTAAAATTTTTGAAACAAAGTTTTAAAGACATAAATGCTATATATTCAGTCGTTTATAAGGTTTATAATACGGCGTTTACATTAACATTTTTAACCGGGTTAACCTACTCTATGAAGATTTATTTCACATAAATACAATGGAATTGATAATTTAAACCCACCGGGTTAACGAAATCCGGTTAAATGTAAACGCCGTATAAAACGTAAATTTCATATCAACAAGAATTTGTTGTAAATTTATAAAATAACGTAAAAGCTCATGTTTTTCTGTGCTTAAAATATTTGTAAGTTTCAATTTTTTAGTAATCGATAAGATAATTACGCCGCACAGTGTCACGACCGCGGCCAAAAATGGTCAAAACCAAGTACCACGGAAGACAAATTTGTTGATGAGGATTGATAGAAAACACTCCAATTAGAATATATATGAAATTTTATATCGATATGTCGAGTAGTTTTGTCTCTACAGAGGTTCAAAACTGATAATTATTTATAAACTGATTTTTTACCATATTTTCGAAAAATGGGTGTGTTTTTCTGATGCTCAAATATTTGAATATTCAAATTAACGGTTATTATAAATGTGTTTATTTTGGTTGTTGTGGATTTAAAAACTTGGACTCGCTTTAGTTTGTATGTATATAGATATCATATGGTGTATACAGTCGTCCACACTTGTAGTACATAGTTCATCAAATTTGTAAAACAAATTTTGAAATTAGTGGAGCAGAAAAAAGTTTAAAAAAGTTTAGCTCTATTTTTTTTATTTGAGTGGTGAAAAGTGTGTTATTTAAGGAATAAAAAAAATTAGCTGCGGAGTCCTGCGGTCCTAAGAGTTATTTAACTTTTTTGGTGACCACCTTATGAAAAAATATGGCATATTCACGAAATGGTCAGAAGCGAATGGCCAATATGTTATGTATACAATTAAAATAAGTTATTGAGGGTCAAATAGGAAGGAGAAAATTGATTCAGAACATAGTAATAATACAATATTTTACATAAAATGTGCAATTAAGTTGTGAAAACGTTATTCAAAGCGGAGATATGGGAGAATTGGATTTAAAATATAGCTTTTAAATAAATTTTCAGTCAGTTTGAAGATTGTACTTATTTATCAGATCATTTGAGACATAATCTTATAATCTAAATTTAGAGGTCGCACATGAATTACCTTTGTGGAAAGTTCGTACAGAAAAATATTAGTTCATGGCATGGGATATGCAAAGTGCAGTACAATACCTTTCGAGCGACTTTCACAAGATGCTAACAAGTCATGCCAACAAATAATTAGTAGCAGCCCGAACTTTTGTTAAAGCCGAGTTAAATAAGGTTTTTATTTAGTATTTTATATTACAATCCGACCTTGCAATATCCTTAAACAGCCATAAAGTAAAGGTCCGAGATTATAACGTGGATGATACTAAATCGTACTGTTGGGAATACAATATTTTATATATATATATATATATATATATATATATCTGATGTGTGTTTTGAAAATTTTGTGAATGATAAAAAAGTAATTTATGAGTTACTAAAGGATATCAAATATTTATTATATTATAATAAAAGTAACAAAAATAAAACTACTATACTTAATTTAGCTGCATATAATGATTTTATAGTACAGAGAGATACATTTTTAGGGACTTTTTGTATGGTAGGTACCTGAAATATGGGCCAAAAACTAAATTACAACACCTATTACTGTCTTCGCCCTAATTTGATGGAATTTGGATGAATATAAAACGTTTATTGGTCCAAAAAGCGGAGTTTTCAAGACCCGTTGTATGGGAGCTATATCAAATCTTGGTCCGATCTACCCTGTTTTTGGTCCGTTGCTTTATAGGCATAAGTAAATGTAAATTGCCAATTTTCATTGAATTTAGTTGAATATTAAAGATTATATTGCCCAAAATAGTAAAATTTTCAAGACCCTTTGTATGGAAGGTAAATTTGTCCGATCTACCCAATTTTTGGTCAGTTGCTTTATAGGCCTAATTAAATGTAAATTACGAATTTTCATTGAATTTGTTTGAATATTAAAGATTTTATAGGCCAAAAAGGGTGACATTCTCAAGACCCATTATATGGGAGGTATACCAAATCTTGGTCTGATCTATCCAATTTTTTGTCTTTTTGGCATGGAGTGTATTAAATGATCAGCTATGTCGTTTGGGATTTTATTCCTCAGATCATTCAAGAAAACACAAAGATCCTCTTTTTTTAAATTTGATTTCCAATTTGACTTATACAAATTCCTAAAGTTTCTACTTGAGATTTAGGTCAGATGTCTGAGCAGGTTATCCATTTTTTATTTCTTTGGATCTTATATGAGGGAATTGTTATATAATTCTTTTTATTTTCCGATCATTATATTTATAGCCACCCATATTATCGACTTTTTTAGGATGGGCATTGTGTAAAAGCAATAGGGCTGCTACAACAACAACTTTTTTAGAAATATAGCACTTGGGCCCACACCGAAATGTTTGTTACGAAATTACGCAACCAACTCTGAAAAATTTGTTTTTTTTATTAACGTCAATAGGGTCTATTTTTAGCCGGTCTTAGGACAGGAAAAAAAGAAAGTGTATTAAGTAGTTGCAAATGTTTTGAGCAGGCCAAAAACACTTTTTTATATTCTTGGGAAAACAACAGAGATAATCCGTCAGAAACCATGACTTAAATGACATACATTTTCGACTTATAATACATAGGTCAGAAAACCACCCAAAACCATTAGGAGAGACAAGACAAGATGCACGCTTTTTCGGAAAGTTTTTCTGTTTTCATGGACCTGGTCTTTTATATCATATTTCTTAATTACTGTAAAGAAAACGCACTTTTGTTGATTTTTTCCATGCTAATTTTATTTATAAGAGTAACGGTCTGTTTGGAATCATACAATATTTAAAAATATCAATAAAAACAAGTAAAAACATCGTTAAATTCGCCTGAGACGAACTTTTTATACTCACCATGACGGGCACAGTCAAATACTTAAAATCGATAGGGGATTGACAAAAGAAAATGAACTATCAAACTACAGGCTATTGGAAATTTGGGGTAGGGCCGAAATCCGCAAATCGCAGGCAGATTAGCCTGAAACTTGGGCCAATGTTGAAATTTCCGAATATTGGGGATAATTTCTTCTTGGATGGTGTGCTATCCCATAAGTACCCAAAATACCAAATTACAGTCAATTCGACAGAAAATCGTGTGCAAAATCTTTTACTAATCAATACAAAGCAACAATAAAGAAACTGTTAATTTTTTATTTCAACATTTTTTTTAATATAATTCGAATCTACACTAATTCAAGAATGTCCCTACAAAATTTCAAGAGAAAAACCTCAAGAACTCTTCTCAAACTTTAAACGCGTTTTCTCTTTTGTGAATGGCGGGTACGATAACTCAAAAACTAATGATCCAATCGATTCCAATTTTTTACACGTTTCTCTGTGAGTGTATAGCTATCAAATCTTCCTTATTTTTTAACTTGGTTTTTGGTAAAAATCGGCGATTTTCCAAAAATATTTTTTCAAAGGTCCGCTATTTTGTTAATTCTAGAGCGAAGTCAATAATCCTAGTTCGTACGAGAGAGGGAGACATGTACTCTTTCTAACAACGTTGGAATTTTCGGATTCCGATGTTCCAGTGGGGAGTTATATGCCCGCCATCAAAAATAAGGAATTTTCTTTAATTACAAAAAACAGCACCAAAACAATAACAAAAAATGTTTGTAAATTATTTTTCTTCTCTTCTTCAATTGTATATGTGCAAAGTTACAAACATTAACAAGCATTGGTATTGATTTACCAGCCCATTGAAAATCTAGAAAAATTAAAATCGAGAAAGGGGGTTCCCTTAATATAATATGTGGTAATAATAATATACAGCTATATGACGTTTTCGACGTTTACATCCTTTTGACAATCGAAACCCTAAAACTTCGTCACATGGCTCATCCCTCAAAAATAACAACAACATATTGGAATATATTATTTTTTCCAAGTATAAAATTGATAAAAAATAAAAATTACAAAACCATCTGAATCTTAGTTTCATCTCATCTTATAGCATTGCAGTTCTGGTTGCAAATGTTTAGAGCAGCACTGTACATCTTAATTTTAACCGATTTCCATCAATTTCTATAGGATTCGTGCCAAATTTTATTATATTCGGATAGTCAATCTTCCAAAACAAAATTATATTCATCTTAAACATTTTGGATTCATCCTAGAGAGCAACTGGTTAATAAAGCACATACAGTGAGTCACAGTCAAAAAAGCATCCTCTAAGCTTTGGATGTTTAATACTTATTATCATATTCCTTGTTATCTCTATAGATTTCAAGTTGTCGGCATGAAAGATGATGTAAGAACTTTCCATGTAAGATGTCTGCATTATTCCCCATTCTACTTGTAAAGCATATTAAGAGATGTTATGTCTTCTAATAAATTTTTTCCAAAACACTCCATAAGTTCTCTATAAGATATATTTGCTTTCATCAGCAAAATAAACAGATTTCCAAAATGAAAAAAACCTTTTTGGAGTTCCTGACCAGACCAAATTTTAGAAATTAAAATTTTTGGTTGATGCGCACAAAAGTTATCAAGGTTGCAATTTTGGGCATAAGAAAAAATCTTAAAATTACGCCGTTTATCATATTGACAAAAAACGTTGATATAGATCTTCCTCCGTAGAATAAGAATATGAATATATTATAATAATCGCGATAAAGTTGCACATCTTCGCGAAATATGAGAAAAATAAAAAAATATAGCAGATTAAATCAATATTTTCATTACATTAATGACATACACACACCTAAAAATTAATTTAAAAATATCTACATAATCTAAACACCATGATGAATCAAATGATATCAAAATCACACAAGTCCGTGTAGCGGTTTGTAAGTCACAGCGACAACAAAACAAGATATTGAGGAAAAATATTTGTTTTAGGTTCGAAAAAATAATGTCATTACATTTATTTTTTAATTTTATACAAGAAATTTCAGAAAAAAAATTGACATATGTATGTAATAATCACTTTTTGTGTACGCCTTGCGGATTATATCAAGACCCTTCCGATAAATCTTGGGGTTCTATAAATAGGAATAAATCTTAAAATAAAATAATATTATGAAATATACATTTTAAATTGCGTCTAAATCGCGTAATTCTCAAATTCATTTGATGCGCATGCGGTTTCCAGGAAGTACTGAAGTTTATTTTCCAATCCATATATATTTTGCGAAATTTCATTTGACGGCTAAACGCGAATAATTTCCGAAAACTCAATATGCCATTAACGCGCATCCGATTTCGGTGTGCACCCTAAAAAAATACATCGATCTATACCGATTTCAATGTGGTCCATTAAGAACCATGGATGTGCCAGCTCATACTATTTTTGAGATAAATTGGGTACACCTCTCTTTCGGCTGAAGTTTTTAAAGTTCTCTTTTCGAAAAAGATCAAAATCCGTATGAGGCCATTTGTTGAAGCGGAAATGATCCACAGAAAACGCAAATAAATCCGCGATATTTTCAAAAACATTTTTTGCCAAATTTCGTGTTTTTGGAAGGCCAGTTCCCGCCGTTCTAGTAGATGGATTTTCACGAAGAAGATTTTATATCATCCGAAACGTAAAAAACCTTATTGATCGCGGGTACCCATATCATTGACATATCTAAAATATATTGACATATCTAAAAATTTGGTCCGAAAATAGGTTTTTTAGAAATTTGATAGCACAAAATTTTCACCTTCGGATGAGTATTACTCTGAAGCTGTGCATACTACATACACAAGATGCATATCAAGTTACGAAGATTCGCAACGATTTTTATAAATTCCTGTTTGCGCATTAAAGCTAGAAGTAAAATTAAAAAAACACTCAAAATCGAGCTTCAAAATGTCAGCATCATTTAAAGGTAGATGAAGTTAAAATTTTGAAAAATACTACATAAGTGGCGAAGTCCCCATTTTGTTGGCTTCTAGTTTTACTTTGACACGAAGACCGTGAAATGAGTGGCTTAGTCACAAATCGATAGAGAACATAAAAAAACTGGTTCGCCTCAACCTGTTTTTACACATTTTTTTACATTAAAGTAGACACAGCTTCCACCAAAATAAAGTTTGGAGGTCAATGTCATGAACAGTTTGCAACGGCAGACCAATTAACCCAAAACTATTCACTTTTTATACCCTTTACCACACTGTGGTACAGGATATGTTTGTAACAGGCAAAAGGAAACGAGATAGACACATGGTTCCTTTTGAGAATATGCATAGAATCACTTTCAAAGTCGATTTATGCATGTCCGTCCGTCTGTCTGTGATTCGAATTGGATGAAATTTGGCACAGGTCACTTATTCGGCCCAAGGACGAACCCTATTGAAATTGATTTAGATATAGCTCCCATATATATATTTAACCGATTTAATGGAAACGGTTCCTATATATCTTTCGATTTGCACGAAATTTGGTACAGCCTAATCATTTAGGTCTAGAATGATGTCTGCCAAGTTTCGTGAAAATCGGTCCAGATTTAGATATAGCTCCCATATATAGTTTCGTCCGATTTCATGTAAATGGTGCCCCAAAGTCCCTATATATCTTTTGATTTGCACAAAATTTGGTATAACGTGCTGAATTAAGCCTAGAGTGATGTATGCCAAGTTTGGAGAAAATCGGTCCAGATTTAGATATAGCTCCCATATATAGTTTCGTCCGATTTCATGTAAATGGTGCCCCAAAGTCCCTATATATCTTTCGATTTGCACGAAATTTGGCATATCGTACTGAATTGAGCCTAGAGTGATGTCTGCCAAGTTTCGAGAAAATCGGTCCAGATTTAGATATAGCTCCCATATATAGTTTCGTCCGATTTCATGTAAATGGTGCACCAAAATACCTATATATCCTTCGATTTGCACGAAATTTGACATAACGTACTGAATTGAGCCTAGAGTGATGTCTGCCAAGTTTGGAGAAAATCGGTCCAGATTTAGATATAGCTCACATATATAGTTTCGTCCGATTTGATGTAAATGGTCCACCAAAGTCCCTATATATCCTTCGATTTGCACGAAATTTGACATAACGTACTGAATTGAGCCTAGAGTGATGCCTGTCTTGTTTCGTGAAAATCGGTCCAGATTTAGATATAGCTCCCTTTTGTTATAAATTGATTTTAAGTAATTGACGCACCAAGGAACCAATAGGCTGATAGGAACAAAACGTTCTGAAATTAGTATAACCTAACCTGTGACAAGTTTGTTTGAAATTTGGATAGAGCTTCCATATATTTTTTCGCCCTATTTCAAGTATATTGGGCATCAAACTCCTCAGGTTAGTCAGATTGAAATTTTGCACAACTTACAAAATTGAGCATAGAATTACGTAGTTGCGTTTTCTAGAAGTACAGACATAGCCCAACGGATGACCTATTTATATTTGTTTGAAGTCGATTTACATACTTTATGGATAGATCTAGGTAGATTCACATTTAGATAAATATCACATATTTTATTTCATCCAATTTCATGTTATTAGTCCTGTTTAATATACCCATAGTGGTGAAGGGTATTATATAGTCGGCCCCGTCCTTGAGCATAACAAAATTGTTTTCGACAAATAGTGTCACGAAACCAAAAAGTAAATGTTTTCAATGCTACAACCCGGTAATCATAAAGTTGACTATATACGTTTTTAGAGTTCAATAAGAGTTTGAACAGTTGAAACCCTACAAGACATTTTCTATATAAATATTGATCAAGGTTTGAAAAATATAAATGACTAATGATGACAGATTGTTGAAATAGATGACAGATAGAGAACAGATATAGATGATTGTTCTCCAGAAAAGAGGACGCAGGGTCACCTTAAATTAGACCAATAAAAATATAAATAAAGCGACTGTCGCTATTTTAAAATGTAATAAAATGAATGAGTACATTTGTTTTTGTCAAAAACGAGAGAGAGAGGATAAATATGCGCAAATAGTGGTAAGGTAGAGCGTAATATAAAAATAGTTTTGATATTACTGAAATATTTACATTTTTTTGGAAAATATAGTGTCTTCCTTATGATTATAAGAATTTTTACTTGCATTCTAGGCGATGTACATCTACAATATGGAAAAAAAAGTTATGAATTAAATTATAAAAATATTCATTAATTTTTTCTGTGCAGTTATTTACGAACTTATTCATAACATCCAAGAGGAATATATAACAATATTTAAAAATACAGCTTAAATAATTTATATATCGTCGGTAATTTTATATCCATCTGTGTTTGTGTATTTCAAATGCCAAATCTGTGTGTTCCGTTGCAGTGAATATAAAAAAATAATTCTTGAAAACATGTCTGCATGTCACCATACATGTCTAACAGAGCCTGAAACTTTCAGACCACAACACGCGTATTTTTATACAATGAAGTAACCACAATATCTTGTCACTTGCTTAACAATTTTGAGGACTAAATACGTGTTAAAAAGAACAACTGAAACGAACTGTTAGAGGACTTGTTGTGAGGTGCAACACAAAGGGACACGTGCTAAAAAAGTTAAATACAAGATGTTCACTAACTTAAACGGAGTTGAGTATGGTTGAGTGAAAATAAATGCAAACTTTCAGACGTGAGTTTTTTATTATTTAACGTAAATGATAAATCACGGTGTATTATTTACTTTTGACGCTGTAAAACACAAATGTATAAAAATAATTAAAGCCTGTTTACAAAAGTTACCTCTTAACCCTTCTTTGCATACAGATGTAAATTTCCATCGTACCAGTGAATGCCCAATATATAATATTTAATAATAAGAAGTTGAATTCACTGTCACCACCAAGGATTTGATAAATTTAAAATCTGGCCTCTAAAGCCGCTAGGAATCAGACGTCGTAAGAAATGGTAAGTGTTATGCCCAAAATGTTGGCTTTATTGGCAATTGTATGCGCAAGAGTAATTGAGAACCCCAAATGCTAAATTACATTTATTACGACAGTAAAATATGGATGAGACTATAAATGTATAAAACATCGGACGCTTCTCATGTAATGAAACCCCAAAATACTTTCCGACCATCTGTTGTAATCACGCTTTCTTCCGAACGAATCGAAATGGGAAGCCGATAATTCTTGTATCACGCTAAGTCATTTGACTAGGAGTTATATTTGAACATGAAGATGAGGTATACTTGGACTTTATCTAAATCAGCTGTGCCCAAAATAGGTCCCATGGGCTGTCGGTGTGTGTCAAATTGCTCACACATACAATTATAAAAGAGAAAATTTTGAAAATAGAAATTATTTTCAAAATTGTCATTCATTCCTCTTTGTTTTTATACACTAACCGAAAAAATTGGGATATTTCTGGCAAACATTAGTTCGGAACAGGTCGAAATATGTGAACAATATTATGCCGGAAGGGCAAAACAGAAACAAATATATGTTTATATGGGAAAATGTATCATCAACAACCATATTTGCATTAAATAGTAATTTTTTTCTTCCTTAAAATTTGAAAATAATATTTTAACAAAATTTCTACCAGTATATGACATAGAAACAGAACTTTTGAAAATTTTGTATTTGAAACATATACAATCACAAAACTTTAATGTATTAGTGTGGACAGCCCTGATCTAAATACAAGTTTCAATATTTGCTATAATTTGGTATTTATTGACTTGTATGGGTATACATCAGGGCTGTCCACACTAATACATTAAAGTTTTGTGATTGTATATGTTTCAAATACAAAATTTTCTATGTCATATACTGGGAGAAATTTTGTTAAAATATTATTTTCACATTTTAAGGAAGAAAAAAATTAATATTTAATGCAAATATGGTTGTTGATGATACATTTTCCCATATAAACATATATTTGTTTCTGTTTTGCCCTTCCGGCATAATATTGTTCACATATTTCGACCTGTTCCGAACTAATGTTTGCCAGAAATATCCCAATTTTTTCGGTTAGTGTATAAAAACAAAGAGGAATGAATGACAATTTTGAAAATAATTTCTATTTTCAAAATTTTCTCTTTTATAATTGTATGTGTGAGCAATTTGACACACACCGACAGCCCATGGGACCTATTTTGGGCACAGCTGGTATACATTCTTATATTATTGTAAAGCAGGTGATAGGAGAATTGAACTCATAGCGCCCAAATCATTTCACTTTATATTACAATTTTATAAAATGTAAATGAATGGAATGTTTATGCTCAAATCTTTAACTAATTCCGAATTTCTTAAGAATTATGATTTTTCAAAATCTTGACTTTCTGTTATCTAAGATAAAATAAGTTAAAACGTCGTTGAAGGTGGCCGGGTCGAACTTTATATACCCTCCACCAAGATGTGGGTTACAAAATTGCTATCAATCGAGCGAGACTTTAGTGTAGTGGTAACTTTTTGTATGACGAATTATCGCCCAATGAAAACCAAATATATCAAATTAGAACAGAAGAAACGCGCCTATAATCCTCAAAATAGTACTGAATAATGGGGGTGCCATTAAACCATTAACTCTCGATAATGTGAACTAATTAATGTCGGGGTAGTTCATATTTTCGAATATGTTCACATTTTCGATGCGACCTGCTTATTTACCGCTAATTCCTTGATTTTTTCAATACATTAATATGATTTTGAGTGTTCACATTATCGAGAGTTCACTGCATGTTATAACCTAAAATTCGACCAACATTGGTAGGAAAATTTACCCGAAAAAGCTAAATTAAACAAGTGAAAAAGCGTTAAGTTCCGCCGGGCATATTGACAGGTACTTGAAATTAAAATATAGGGAACATGCCAAAAAATGGACCTATACCGACATTTCTGCAATCCGATTATGAAAACAATAATTTTTAATAGAAAATTATACACTCAGCCTTATGGCTAATTAATGTGTATACACTTTCACACGGTGAAAATGTGCCTCATCGAAATATTAGTTCTAGACCCCATGTTTCTTGGGACCAAATCCGTTTCAGAAAAATTTGATTTCATCCCATCTTTTTATGTCTTCCAAACTTAGTTCAAGTCCGAATTTGGGGAATATCGGTCCATGCCTTCCCTCCCACACAGGGGCTACGGCTAAGCCTAAATGCGGGCTATAGTTCACATATAGTTCATTATCGAACTGTACGTTCTAGTTTTTTATCTCGATATCCTTCGCAGGTGAAATGATTACAACAAACCCAAAACGCGGAAAAATCAGATAATTATATTAATATAAAAAATGGGGTTATATGAGGACTACGCCTAATAGTGGTTGACTATTAATAATTTTTGGTAGGGAGATAAGAACCCAATGTACCAAATTTCAGCGAATTCGGTTAAAAAAAACACGCTCAAAAACCCCAAAATACCAAAAATTGGGGGTACCCTTATATGGGGGCTACCAGAAAAAATGGACTTATATTTATAATTTTTTGTGGAGTGATTTGGAACCTATTTAGAACTCAAAGTGCTAAATTACAGCCAATTCGGTGGAAAAATACGACCAAAACCCCCAAAATACTGAAAATTAGGATGTTGTTATATGGGGGCTACCAGAAAAAGTTGACCTATATTTGAATTTTTTGTGACGACATTTAGTACCCAATAATAACCCAATGTACCAAATTTCAGCGAATTCGGTTAAAAAACGCGCTCAAGAATCCCAAAATACCAAAAATTTGGGGGTACCCTTATATGGGACCCCAAATACCGAACCCCAAAATACCGAAAATTTGGGGGTACTCTTATATGGGAGCTATGCCTAAACGTGGACCGATATATTCCATCTTCGAACTTGACCTGCCTGCAGACAAAAGACAACCCTATGAAAAATTTCAGCACCATATCTAAATTCCTTCGGAAGATAGCGTGTATTTTCATGATGTCTCCGATGAATCTTTATGAAGTCTCCGGTGAATATCTCGAGGTGTTGCAAACAGAATTTCAAATTTAAAATACACTCCACCAACATTTCCAAAAAGTTTGTCCTATCTCAACCCTTAACATATGCCGAAAGAAATGGCATTTAATTGTAATATAACTATAATAATATATTTAAAACACTTCATACTTGACACTTCATACTTACTACAGTTCCTTCCTCAAAAAATCGCAACTGCCAAAAATAAAATAATAACAATTTACAATAAAACATGAGAACATCTTCATGTTGTTAACCCCATGCATTCAGCTGGCCGGAGAGTAATGGAAAATGCTGTCATAAAATATCAACGCCATCTCAGCAACCACCATGGAGTGAGATTGAACAATGTCCATGGCGTGGCATGTCACCGACGACAACAACAACAGCAACAATACGAAAAAAACGAAAGCTTTTAATTTTGTTACACATCAATCTCGGCGCCAGTGTCAAGGAAACCACCGAAATGTTAAATAGTAAAACTACAGCCATATCATGGACTGATTCCCATGCTGGGCTACCATGAACTGTATTCGTTGATGGACCACTAATGACCATATCAATTTAGCACAATACACCAAATGAAGTTACAATTTTACACAGTACACACACTCATACATATTTACATTATTATTGTCGTTGTTGTTGTTGAATAGAAATAATGTAGAGATTTATTTTTATTTCGCCCATGTCGATGTACTAGAGTCAAAGTTTATTTGGTTTAGCAAAAAATTTGGATAAATTCATTTTCGCGATTTGCTAACCAGTATTGAGCTAGATACGTACATATATGATATGATATGTTTGCAATTCTGTTGATTCATTAAAAAATGATTTTCAGAATACATGTCGTCTGAAATCCGACACTTTCCACCAACATTTAACCTGTGCCACT
Organism: Musca vetustissima; assembly: GCF_032173495.1. Taxonomy (NCBI): domain Eukaryota; kingdom Metazoa; phylum Arthropoda; class Insecta; order Diptera; family Muscidae; genus Musca; species Musca vetustissima. The sequence goes on along the minus strand of NW_026881602.1, from coordinate 16,777 downwards.
ATTTACAACACATTTGAAAAATTTAATTAACTTTCATTTCGGTTTTCCCTTCCATTCATTGTCGATCTAGAAATTACAAAAAAAAAATTCTTTGGTTAACACCAGCAAAATTCTTCAACGATTTGATCAAATCTCAATTTTGTGCAAATGTTGCAATTTGTCAGTAACATCGGTAAAACACACCATACAACTTCGAAAAAAAAACAACATACTCTGACTAAAAGATAGAAGAAAGATAATACATCAGAACCCTCGTAACTTTTACTAAGAACTGCACTGCAATGTCCAATAGTTGGATGTTGGAATGGATGTATGGTTGGATGAATGGTTGGTGGCTAACAAATGTAGAAACATTTGATATATCCATGCTTTATACTCTACACCAAATTGTGGTGCAGGGTATTATATATGTGTTAATATGTTGGTAACATGCAGAAGGAAACAAGATGGGCTCACCGTTATAGTTTTGTGGATATACTTAGAATTCTTCTTTGAGATTTATGCACATATTTTTGTAAAAAAATTATACCAATGAGCTGAAATTTGAAAATAATCGGTTCAGAGTTAGATATAGCTTCAATATACATTTATGTCCGATTGAATCAAGGTGTATTTAATAAGGTGTATGCATCAGCTACAACAACAAAAATTTAACAAAAACAACATTATTATTATAGAAATTAAATTGTCATGCTGACAATTAGTTATTGACATGAAGAAACAAAAACAAATTAATAATAATAACAAACAAGGTAGATATATAAGGTAGCCGCATCGGCGAATTGGTAATATGATATGTCAAAACGGCAAACAAAGGGAATTTCAATTAATTCCCTTTGACATATCAATTTTGAAGCAAATTGTTTTCTACCAATCAGAACACAGCATTTTGAAGTATCAAAAAATATTATTTTACTTTTAATTATTTTTTTTTTTTAAATTCTTCTCATTTGAGTAAATTATAATTTTATGAATGAAAATCATCATAAAAATTAAAATCCGTATTTGTAAATTCAATATGTGGTCCACGCTGAAGATGTGTTTATAACCCCACGAAATGTTAGCCCTATACCCACCCCTTCGAATATCGGATTGGTCATATCTCTACCAGCTGAATCAATCAATCATGTGTACCAGTGTACTATACTTCTGTCCGCAGTTATGGACCAATCGTCCTGATATTTCTCATTTAGGTTCGGTTCTGGTCAAAGGCAGCACCCACAGTTTTCCGTAATGAAAGGTTTCGTTGCTCTTAGGGCCACAATTATGACCCGAAATCCATAAAATGTTACATTTGAATCGGACCTGATCAACCAATAAGCATGAATGTTTTAATAATGGACAGTAAACATGATATGTTAGATTTTGTGTGAATAATAACCAAAACTTAATCATATCTAATATGTGGATGTATTTGGTCCGATATGGTATATATATAAAATGTTTGCTTATTCCAAATACTAGAATCTTGTTGTGGCTGCTATTTTGTTTTTTGCACAATGGCTAAGCTCCATAGAAAATTTAAGACCAGAGAATCAAATATCAGTTATTGTCGCGGATTTTTGCACAATCAGGGTTAAGCTCCATAGAAAATTTAAGACCAGTGGACAATCCAATCCAAATGTACCGCATTGCTCAGAAGTTGTTAAATATTTAATAAAATTAATTTCAAAACAATTTTAGTAAATTTTGGTTTGAAATTTGCATTTTGTATTTTCCTACGGCGAATCAAAATTATATTTGACATATAATGTTACCATCAGCTGCCTTGATACGGTTACCTTATTAATATACCTTGATAACAAATGTTGAAGAATTAAATAAAACTTTTTTCGACAGAACGAGAATAATTTTGCTGTTCTAGACGATAATATTATATATTTACAAATCATTTTACACAATTTTAAATTTACAAATTTTAAGGCGCAGTCGCGGACTTTTTTGAACTTTTTCTCACAAATAACCTATGGGATTCTGAGATATTTACCATACATGTAGGTGCGAAAATTTGTGATAGTGGTAATGTAAAAAAATGGACGAAAATGTGTTGAAGCCAACGAGTTTTTTTGTGCTCTTCCTGATTTGTGGCTAAATTACACAACGCACGCACACGTGATCAATGTCTAAGTTGCAGAATACCCCATGGACAATATGATTCTAATGTATGATTTTTCGATATAATCACTGCATCCACCCAAAAAGAATGCTGACATTTTGAAGCCGGATTTTCCGTGTTTTTTGAATTTTTCTTATAATTAAGACGCGCATCCAGATAATGGACTAAACAATTATAGGATTGTAGAACTCGTGATTCTGCTTCGTTTAGTCTCATGTCTCATGAATGTGCTCACCGTAGCTTCTTTGCTATTGGGTCACAAAGACGAAAATTTGGTGCGTAATTTTTTATAAAAAACATATTTTTTGAGTCTAAAATTAAGAAAGTCTATTCAAATACCGTGGAACCCCGCGTGATTTTAGTTTTTTTTACGTGCCGGATCTAATGAGCCCATCCATGTTCAATTCCGCCCAATAAAAAGGCGGATATAGGTACCTTGAGTGTGGAAAAAACTGCAAAAACTTGTTTTAACAAATTCGCGTATATAATCGCGTTTTTCTTCGAATTGATTTCACATACAATCATTCTTGTGTTATAATATTAGCGAATCTGTGTGAAAATAGCTCAAAAATATATCGATACGCGAATAATATGCGTATTTTATCCAAAATCGATTGAAATAGGTGTCCTTTTGTGTATTTTCATAGGAGATTGCTGAAATCGGATGCGCATAAAAATCGAATGCACGTTGAGTGATTTTTAGCCATTTTTAGGGTTTTTGCATAGTAAAGTGCATCAAGCGGCACACTTTGACCGCTAAATTAAACATCGAAAAATTCATAATTATTGAAAGACATTGATTCGGTTTATACGAAAACCGCATGCGCATCAACTGATTTCAACTAATACGCGAATTGCATGCTTTTAAATATTGATAATTTTTATGCATTGAACCTGCAATATATTTAGTCATTTTTACAGTCGAAACTGTTATCAGATGAATATACCGATATTTAACAATCATCTAAAAGAATTTGAAGAAAAAAGCGTCGCATATTTTTGAAGATTAAGGCAAAACCGTATTCCCTTAACCATACTAAACAAAATCGAAAATTCAAAAAACATTTCGATTTAATTAAAAAATTAATTTGTTTTATTTTCAAATATCTTCATGCTTCTATTTGTTTTTTCGCGACAATTTAACCGAAATTCATCGTGATTCGACAAGCATGCAAAGAAAACAAATATGTTTAACCATTTGTGAAGAAATTCGCGAATTACAAGAAATAGGAAATAATTTAATTTATATTTGAAATACAAGATTTAAAATCGCTATAACTTTTGTGCGCAACGTCCGAATTTGTGAACGCGAACATATTTCGAATCAGCATATTTTTCTTAACATATGTACCAAAAATCATGAATTTAATTTTTTTTATGGAATTTTAAAAGAATTTTGTAATTTCCCATATACATATATATGGGCAATATTGCCAATTTTTTAATATTCCATTTTCAAAAAATCAGCTTTTTTGTTTTTGTGGCACATCTATGACTTTTGGTACATATATAGAGAAAAACGTTCTGACTCCGAAATCGTTCGCGATCAAATTTTTGGTTGATGCGCGCAAAAGTTATCGAGGTTTTAATTTTGGGCATAAGAAAAAAATCTTAAAATTACGCCGTTTATTATATTGACAAAAAACGTTGACATATATCTTCCTCCGTAAAATAAGAATATGAATATATTACAATAATCACACATCTTCGCGAAATATGAGAAAAATAAAAAAATATGGCAGATTACATCAATATTTTCATTATATTAAAGCCATACACACACCTAAAAATTAATTTAAAAATATCTACATAATCTAAACACGATGGTGAATCAAATGATATCACAATCACACAAGTCCGTGTAGCGGTTTCTAAATCAAAGCGACAACAAAACAAGATATTGAGGAAAAATATTTGTTTTTGGTTCGAAAAAATAATGTCATCATATTTATTTTTTTTAATTTTATACATGAAATTTCAGAAAAAAATGTTGGGTTTATTCTGCTATTTTACCCGAATTTCGCCGAAAATTTATATATGTATATAATAATAATCACTTTTTGTGTATAAGTATACGCCTTGCGGATTATATCAAGACCCTTCCGATAAATCTTAGAATTCTATAAATAGGAATAAATCTTAAAATAAAATAATATTATGAAATATACATTTTAAATTGCGTCTAAATCGCGTAATTCTCAAAATCATTTGATGCGCATGAGGTTTCCAGGAAGTACTGAAGTTTATCTTCCAATCCATATATATTTTGCGAAATTTCATTTGACGGCTAAGATGTGCCACACGTTACATTGAAGTACCCAAAAAATCGTAAAACGCGAATAATTTCCGAAAACTCCATATGCCATTAACGCGCATCCGATTTCGGTGTGCACCCTGAAAAAATACATCGATCTATACCGATTTCAATGTGGTCCATTAAGAACCATGGATGTGCCAGCTCACACTATTTTTGGGATAAATTGCGTCTAAATCGCGTAATTCTCAAATTCATTTGATGCGCATGCGGTTTCCAGGAAGTCCTGAAGTTTATCTTCCAATCCATATATATTTTGCGAAATTTCATTTGACGGCTAAGATGTGCCGCACGTTATATTGAAGTACCCAAAAAATCGTAAAACGCGAATAATTTCAGAAAACCCCATATGCCATTAACGCGCATCCGATTTCGGTGTGCACCCTAAAAAATACATCGATCTATACCGATTTCAATGTGGTCCATTAAGAACCATGGATGTGCCATCACGATCTATTTTTGAGATAAATTGCGTACATCTCTGTTTCGGCTGAAATTTTTAAAGTTCTCTTTTCGAAAAAGATCAAAATCCCTATGAGGTCATTTATTGAAGCGGAAATGATACACCGAAAATGCAAATAAATCCGCGATATTTTCAAAAAAAATTTTTGCCAAATTTCGTGTTTTTGGAAGGCCAGTTCCCGCCGTTCTAGTATATGGATTTTCACCAAGAAGATTTTATATCATCCGAAACGTAAAAAGCCTTATTGATCGCGGGTACCCATATCATTCAGTTGACAGATGTAAAAATTTGGCCCGAAAAATAGGTATTTTAGAAATTTGATCGCACAAAATTCGCACCTTCGGATGAGTATTACTCTGAAGCTGTGCATACTACATACACAAAATACATATCAAATTACGCAGATTCGCGACTACGATGATCTTATAATCGATTTTTAAAAAATCCTGTTTGCGTATTAAAGCTAGAAGTAAAATTAAAAAAACACTCAAAATCGAGCCTCAAAATGTCAGCATCATTTAAAGGTAGATGCAGTTAAAATTTTGAAAAATGATACATAAGGGGCGTAGTCCCCATTTTGTTGGCTTCTAGTTTTATTTTGACACGAAGACCGTGCAATGAGTGGCTTAGTCACAAAACGATAGAGAACATAAAAAACTGGTTCGCCTCAACCTGTTTTTACACATTTTTTACATTAAAGTAGACACAGCTTCCACCAAAATAAAGTTTAGAGGTCAATATCATGAACAGTTTGCAACGACAGATCAATTAACCCAAAACTATTCACTTTTTTCATATACTTAAGTAGTTCCCGAGTTATAAAGGGGTGAACCTCCGCTTCAGCTATGTTAAAAAATTGGCAATATTGCCCATATATATTATATATATTTTTCAATATACCTAGGATATATTTTCGAAGCCGATATCTGAACTCCTTGGGCGTTGGGTGGTCGTTCAAGCCCCCCTTACTTCTAAGAGTTCCCAACTAGTTCCCAATTAACTCGATCAGTTAAAATATAATTCATTGACAATTTTTTGTTTACATATTTGTATAACATCATTAAAGCGTTGGATGTTATAATAATGCCTTTTTGGAATGGTTCCAAAGATTTCTTATTGGGGACTATTGGATTGGACATGATTTTGATCATAGACAATAATATTTGGTCTTGTTCTTTCAAAACAATTCCGTAGGTTTCCTAAAAACATTGTAATATGAATGATATTCAAAAAAATATTAATCCATCCAATAACAAAAAGTAATTTGTAATAAATGTGTAACAATTGCAATCTTAATTTGTACCTTGCCAGGATAGTTAAATACATCCATTTTCGAATTCAATATGTCGAACCAGTTATTCACCAGTTGAAAGAATTCTGCCGTCTCAACTGCCTTGTATATATCATATCCTTGAGCATAAACCCACTTTATCGCACTTGCAGTGTTATTTGAAAACAGTTGGGCAGCAGTTTTAACTTTTTGTCTGGCTGTAATTTGTTATTTAAAATATATTTCTGTATAATTACAAATGACATACCAACTCCTTTCACCGAAAGATGTTCATTTGTTACTTTAAAATTAATTTTTATGTCGCTATTTGATGTATGTTGTAAAACATCATGAATCGTTTTCGGCGTTACGAGTTCTCCATTAATAATTAGCCCTGAATCAAGATAGTGATTTCTTACAAGTTTCAATGAATGTGGTACGTCGGAGAATACAAAAATGGTTCGGTGGGATTTGCAGGATTTGAAAACCAAGGTTTTTCTACGTTGGAATTCAATAAAGTTTATTCACGTTATTGGATAATGCAATTGAAATAAAAGTTTAAAAAATACCTATGTTCACGTCTAATTCTCTTAATAATTTTCTGTTCGATGGTCCCATATCAGATACAATACCAACAACGGGGTACCCTGCATTATACAATTCTGTTATTATAGCAAATAGGATGGTCTCCGTCATCTGACAATTAAATTTGTAAAACACAGGTTGCTTCCATGATTTTTTAATCCTCTAACTAAAACTACTTGAACATACTTCGCTGGCTTCCGAACATATCCTCCGTCAGCGTCATATTCATACGCTTTAAATACTGTCATTTCGTCCATAGCAAGGACACATATTTTATCTTCCCCCGTCATTTCTATCGATTGCCTCATCAGATCAATGGACGCCTGTATAATTCCTTCCTTTAAAGGAATTTGTTTGCTCCAGCAATATAAAGTAGTTTCGTGAGGTATTGGATAACCTTTGTTATACAAATGCCTGTACGCTCAAGGTCCAGCTGCATGCAAACATAAGCTACTAGAAATATCTTTCCATTTCAACTTATATCTTCGAGGATTTTGCAGAGGATATCGGATGTAAAAATTTATTTATGTTATTCAATTCTTCATTTTTTTCATTCAGAATTTCTTTAAGCTTCTTATTTTCTAAGGTTAGTAGTTGGTTATCTTTTCTCAATTTTTCAATTTCTATTTGCATGGTGCACAACAAAAGTATTGGCCTATAAGAAAGTATGAAATGTGTTTATAAAGATGTAGAAGATCGTATACAATCAAGTAAATAAAGAAGTAAAGCCGAATGACGCTGGCCATATTATACTCTACAAACCCCGTTTGGTTGACACATGCCTGTGTGGGCGGTACGAAAGAGTTATATATATAATCAACTTGAAAGACATTATCGGATAAACCACATCGCACAAAGTAATATTTTTTCCAAAACCGAAGATGTACATGCAACTAAGGGTTTAACATTTCCCTTCCCTCAGGTAGCAGCTCCTTGAATGTTGCTCAAACCTGATATGACAAAAAATTCGTCAGTGATTACAATAAACGGATGAGGCTAAGTCTTCGAAGACTTTTGTTATAGTAACAGTAATTTAATATACAGATACTATGTGTATGTACATACTCTGTTTGGGTATCCCTGAACTCTATGGTTTCATTTATCAAAGTGTCAATTTCTTCGCCATTTCCGTTATCATCTAAGACTCCAACATCAGATGAGCTGAATATGCAACATATTACATTATTTGATGGGTATAATAACCCATGTATATACGTACCACTCTTCAATTTGATACCCAACCAAATTGTAAAATGGATTGGTTTCCGCATTTGGTAATAAACTTTTCCTTTGAGAACCTCTTATTACGTAGGATGGAGAAAAATGGTCTTCACATATACACGATTTTGAAGACAATTCCATTCCACATATATCACTCCAAATACGCTTCCTTTTCTCGTCCTTTGGGACACTAAAAAATGATCCGTTTGCACACATGTCTTTCTTTTTACAAATTATACACTTTCGCATTTTTAATAATTATGAATGACTATTTGAAAGCTAAAAACAATATTTTAAATTGAAATGAAAATGTAACGTCGAAAAATGTGTTTGACAATTTACTTTACAAACAAAAAGAAAAAAATTTTAAAACCATATGATTGTCACTTACACCTTATTAAATACACCTTGCGATTGAATGTTATTGGTACACAGAAGACATTACATATGTCTAATTGACAGGACAAATAGTAGGTTTATGGAAATAAGACTAAAATGAATCTTATTAAGCTTTATTTATATCTGATCATATTTATACACTTTCCTACGATTTCATGTTAAAAAAAGCTACTATATATAATTCCCCTGCATTCCATGTAAATATTATACAAAACATCCTGATGACCCGTGCTGAATATTGCTCAAATCGGCTCAGTTTTAGACAAAGTTACCTTACACAAAAAAATAATATTTTCATAATTGTATTCATAATTTATTTTCTGCATATTGTACATGTAATTAAAACATCTTATAAATATGAAAAATTCTCTATTTTTCCAAAAAATGTAAACACCGCAATAATATCAAAACTGGTTTCCTCATTCGCTCTACTTTACCACCACTTTGCACTCATTTTATCCTCTCTCTTTTCCTTGACAAAAACAAATATTAGGTTGGGGAAAATGTCAATAAAATTGGAGAATGATCGAAGTTGACCGGCATGTTAGCAGTCGTAACATCGCCCAGGAGCTAAAAATCGATCATAAAACTGTTTTAAACCATTTACACAAAGCTGTTGGGAAGTTTTAAATTTCTTTAATGATAAAAAATTTGTATCTAGGGAGGGTTGTGAAAATCGACTACTAGAGTTTTTTGCCAATAGAGAGCAGGACTTCTATGAGAGAGGTATTATGAAGTTACCTCTGAAATGGCGACAAATCATACACTGCGTATCATAACTATAGGCGCACCTTTAATTCAATTGGTGTGTTAGTTGACAAATAAAATGGACCCATTAAGTTATTGTTCACTATAAAACGATCAAAAACACATATTATTCAACAAAAATAATTAATTTATTCTTTATGGTTTCGCCGAATTCTGCACTTTCAAAATTGCTGGTGTTGCATAACTATAGACGCACTTTTACAAAATTAGAAACATTTATTTTTTAAAATTAAAAAAAATAAAATAACTTTTATAAATAATGGGTAGGGCCTCCCTTATTTTGAATAAGTTCAAAAATTTTATCCATCACACTGTTGATCAAAATTATTCGCAAGTCTTCATCTATTGACCGCCATTCATCGAAAATCACTTCTTGGAGGTAAAATACAGTTTGGTATTGGAGGTTTTCTGCATAGACACGATGAGTCAAGATTCCACACATGTTCTCGATCGGATTCTGGTCGGAAATTTTAATATTTTTCGATTTTAACCATTCTTGAGTATGGTGACTTTTATGAACTGGTGCGTTGTCCTGCTAAAAGTGTGTCTATAGTTATGCAACACCAGCAATTTTTAAAGTGCAGAATTCGGCGATACCATAAAGAATAAATTAATTATTTTTGTTGAATAATATGTGTTTTTGATCGTTTTATTGTGAACAATAACTTAATGGGTCCATTTTATTTGTCAACTAACACACCAATTGAATTAAAGGTGCGCCTATAGTTATGATACGCAGTGTACAACAAAATGGTGCATATATTCCTCCCAAGAAAAAAAGCCGCTTGCATTTTTGTATCGTCCTCTGCCTCTCCCCCACCTGGTGATTGTTAGTTTTGCAACCGTTTGTTTATCTACTTTTTCTTTTGTTTACAACCGCGGTCTCTTTCTCGATTGTGGTTAGTTTCTTATTTCAGACACTGTTACCGATCTCCGGGTTGGTGTTATAAACTTCGCATATGTATTTTCCAAATTATTGCGAAATAAATGTCAAATTCAATATATCAAACAAACTCCACCGAAAGTTTAACATTGTATATGATTGTTCTAATGGCGCAAAACACAAAGTAAATAATAAAAATCAAGACAAGGCATAACGACGAAGAAAAAACAAAAAAAAATATATATAACGACGCACAGTTTCTATGCCTAGAAAACTCCACTAACATCGAACGCGCCTCAACATTTCTGATAAGAAAGCAGTATTTAAAGTTTAATGAATTAAATTCATAAAATGCAGAAACCCGGTCATTGGGAACACTTTCTGAGCACTATTCATATAATATACGAATTATTTTTTTCTGTTTATATTTTCGACATATTTTTCTCCGATTAGCATGAAATATAGACATCCGAATTAAGTCTAAAATCACGTTTGTTCCGATTTCTTTAACCGATTTTAATGCCCAAATACCTGTCATATATATATATTTTTTTTCAATTTTTAGTAAATGATATACCATACACTCTACGTTTTTTCTTGAGGAATTGACTCGAAAATATCGTGAACCAGTTGTATATACTTTGACATTTAAAAATAGGTAATTATCCGTTCCAATAAGTGCTCAGATCACCTATTGTATATTCACAAAGTTTTATAGGGTATCACTTAGTCGGTACCATCTGATTTTGTCCCATTTACTCACTAGTCTACTCTATTCACATTCTGCGCTGCTTAGGAAATACTTGGTGGAGGCGATGGTGGCGGAGACCGGTTGAATAAATATCTGGTTTGATGAAAACAGACCAAACATGGGATTCACATGCTTTAATTTTTTTTCTTTTTTTTTTTTTGTTAAATAGAAGGATATGTAGGAAAATGAAAAATATAAGCAAAATCAAAATGGAATAGTCGTTCAACTTGATGACCTTAGACAAAAAATATCATAGCTTTTAAGCGAATTACATTTTGGTCGGTAATCAATTATTCATCCGCCACGTTGAAAGGTGAAGCACATTGATTTTAATTTATATTGTACCAATTAAGTTTTTTTTTCGTCTAAATGATATTATATTTATATTTGCATTTCCTATTTTTTTACACTGTTAATCATTAATTATTCCAATATTGAAAAATTACAAAATTACTTGTGACAACAATTGACCATAAAACTCAATTTAACAGAGTGTTCGTTTAGTAGGTTTTTGTTTGTCGTACTCATTCCTTTCTATCTAACTTCATGGTATGCTTTATATAAGCACACAATGCAGACTAGAGGATTTATTAGCGCAAATTTCATCGTTAAAAAATATAAACTATGAAAATTTATAGAAAAATCACTATTTTTAAATTTATTACATTGTCGCAATCAATTATTCATAAGACAAGTTAATCAATGGTGTTAAGGTATGAAAATACAACAATATTGGAAATAATGTACAGAATTAGATATTTAAAATCTTGTACACAAAAATGTATCTCTTCCTTGGGTTGTAACCCATAAAATATGACTGACAACAATATCTATATCAAAACCTATTTGAACCATCATTGTTTTCCCTTTGGACATCATCCGTTATTGAATTTTATTAAATGTGCAAAAAAAAGAGATACATTATTTATATGAAATCGGACAAATCTATATAAGGGAGATAAACGATGTCTGATTCAAATATAACCGTTAAGGTTTGTTTTGCTAAAGAGCTGTCCATCCTTAATTGTCATGGTCCCGAACAATTATACATCTAATGCTCGTTGTTGATGGATATTAAGCATAAAGACTTGCAGACTCTTCATGATGGTGGTAAGTAAGGGGAACTGTGGATTTTCATATTCGACTTATTTCTGTAAAGATATTTGGTCGAAGGTGCCTCTTCCACAATGGGTGCATATTTTGAAAATGTGCAAATATCTTACAATGCGATCGGAGTGATTTAGTAAAACATCGTAATACCCTTGTCAAACTATCTTTCAATTCATTGGGTCAAAATTTTTAAAAACTTGAAAATCGAATACGAAGCTTTTCGACTATTCTATTTGGCCCTAAACTTCGCACAAAAGTAATATTTTTACCATATCCGCAGATGCAGTCCACTCCTTTTGGTAACTCCTCAAAAGTTTAAGAACTTTAAAAATTTAATTAGATTCCGAAAAGGGGTCCTCTGGATCCTCAACTTAAAAAATTAAAATGTATATTAAAATTTTAAATATATTCAGAAAGGGACGTAGGCAGGGGTGGGGGCCGTGCCCCCCTCGAAATGATTTTTTTTCACAGTAAATTTATGTTTGCAACAGCGAATTTTTCCATTTTGTACTATCGGATTTTGAAAAAGAAATCTCTAATGTTATTTGGGTTAATACTTAACTTTAAGTATACGTATCGACAATACTTATACGCACCCATTATTTGAGAACGTTTTTGTAGCATTCACTGGTGACCAAAACTAAAGCAACTGAAATTTCAAAGATAATAAATAAAAATAAAGACGTCGTGTTTTTTTATTATTATTTGAAATCGGGTACTTTATTCACATAAAGCACAAATACAAAATTCATTTTGAAATGTATATGTCATGTATGGAAAAGGAAATTGTCTCAATTATTGCTTGGACAAAACTAAAGCAACTCTACTGTACGAACAGATGAACTCTGAACATTTATTCATTTTTACCGTTATAATTACTATGATTAGGTTTTTACACCTATTTCGATTCTTATAGATCACTTTTAAAAAGGGCTTTATATACCCGGAAACCATCAAGAATGCCGTTTTATTTCTGAAAAGAATCGGAAAGCCAGATCGACTTTCGCAAAAATCTCATATTAATTGGAATCCGACTCAGTAAAGAAATATAATGTTGTCGGATGAATTAAAGTATAATATGTAAAAATGGTAAAACATATTAAATTATAATGGAAAGATTGAAATTTGAAAATTAATGTTTAGCTTAACTATTACAAATAGAGCGATATGCATAAATATTTCTAGAAAATTTTACTAAATATTGTACTACAGTGAATGGTAAAAAATATAAATTTAAACTTAGAGTACAAAAATGTCCAACCATTAGTACAAGTAAGAGGCTTGGTTTATTCGAAATTCGTACGAAATGACATCAAAAATAAAAAATATTGCATTATGAGGGAAAAAGTATAATTCTGAAATTCGGTATGTAGCTTTGTATATTATAAACAAATGAAATACTCAAGAAGGTAGTAAATTGTACTCACGGTATTAATATTGTGTATGATAGAACGGATAAAGATAGGAACCTGTTATTAAATATTTATCTGGAACAATAAACATTTGTACATAAATATTTTCCAGAAATACATTCTAATATATTCTAAAATGAACAACACATTGTATACAGCGGTACGGGTGGGTATAGAATATGGTACAAGGCTTTTTCTATGAAAAACAATGCTTTTCGCAATTTTGTTTCACATTTGTACTTAAAGTCATAAATATTGTATACGACAGTACGAGTAGAGTTAGAGCCCTGAAATTTTGCATGTATTTTTAGCTAAAACAAATTAAAGTTTTTTTTTATTATGTACTAAAAAGTGTTAAATAGGAAAGGTTAGAGACAGATATCCGAATTTTAGTATTTATCTTTGACTATGGCTAATGAAATGTTTTATAAAAATATTTTTCGAAAACTTTTACTAAAAATTACTGACAGCTGGATGAAACATAATTTCCAATTTCTCATGGATGATTATGTGAATTTTGGTTTAAACTTCTGATGTAGGGAAAAAACCGAGGAGACTATACAAATAACTATACAAAAAAGCCGATGAACACCACTAAATTGTTGACACTTTTAAATTTCTTCTCATATGTATTTCCAGTGATGTTTCCAACCACACTGGTTTAGTAGTTATGTACCCACAAGGGTACATAAGTACTAAACGTATCACATATATTACCATTAATATTAAATTACCGAAAAACACAAAAAAGTTAAAAAAAACTATTACGGTGATATTTGCGATTTGAGATTTTTATAAAATATGTAAGATGTAGGACCTACCATTATTCGAAATTTATTTAATTAAATTTGTACTTAATCCAAAAGTTTATTGTGTAGCTAAATTAATGTTTTTTATTTTAACTGTAAAAATATCCGATAACGACGTAGAGGGCCTAATATATTGATAGTATATTTATATTTTCAAATCGAATTGACTTCATTTGTCTTCCTGGATTCAAGTGATTTAAACCCCATTTTTCAGTTGAACTTGTCATATAGGAACATGTAATGAAATAGCCCTCATACAAAGATTTTGCTCTGATCTGAGTATAAAACCTCTTCCACTTCATGCTGAAGGGCATAAAAGTTAGCCCGACCGAACTTAACGACATCAGTCTAGCAAAACATGTAATTATGGTTGTGTAGACCAGAAATAATTTAGTGGAGTTGTAATTTTGTTAAAAAATAACATAGTTCGAGTCCGAAAATGGAATTTTTGAGTTTGCCGCTCCCTCTTAAGTTCTCGGAATAATAATTTCTTAACTAATGGACACAGAATGATAAAAATTTGCTCAAATATTTATTTTGTTTGCAGCTCAGCCAGGATTTTTCATCCAAATTTACTCCCGGAATTCACATTTCTACTTATTTTAATCGTTTGTCAAATTGACCCCGATTTACAATTTGAGCTCACAGTTGGCTTTCCCGTCAACTTGTTGGTCATGTACTGATGAATAGGTTAACTCCGCATCCATGCTATATTTAAGAAGTTTGTATAGCAATGTTACTCCCTGTCTATCGAGAACATGCACAAACAATTTTTTCTGTTTTACATATAGATAAATATGTAGTATTCATAAATTAAAAAAGGCATTTTCCGCCAACTAAAAAAACGCTACAATACCAAAATTTTGCCTATAGAGATATTGTCTTTTGAAGACTTTCATCCCAAAATAATAATTCTCCAAACTCAGACATTAAGTTTCATTTTGTTGTCTAGTGTAATATCACAACTTTATTTTTACATTTATATTGTATTTCATAACATTTTAATTCGTCTTGTTATTGTTCTAATACTAAATATATAATTCGTAGGATTTATGAAATAAAACAATAACGACGATTTTTAGATTATCCGTATCAACAGTTTATAAATGAACCATAATCGATGTTCATTGCAGGACTGACAGTGCAACGTATCCCAGGCATCTCTGTGTTGTTTCCTTTTATAGGTTAATGTCAGGCACATTCCGAAGTTATTGGAGAGAGTAACACTCTTAAACATCGGAAACTGAGAATTTAATGTCAGTAAACACTAGTCAATGAATGCAATGCAATTTAAGGGATTAGCTTCTCTTAGATGCATAGCAGAATTATATACAGACTATAGGTTTTTGGTAAAGAAGAGAATAAATAATACGTATAATATATGATTTTTCTATATATGTCATATAAAGAGAAATCTGAGTGAGGATTTATTACAGACTTATTTTACATTCGAAAGGGAGAAGAGTTAATGAAAAAATTCATAAGAGAGACGAATATAGTCTAAGCTATTGTCTCTTGTGAGTAATATATTTTTATAACACATATCTATATGTGTATTTATGCACACATACAAAGCATCTCAATGTAATGTGGTATACATGAATAGTTAAGAGTACGTATATATATATATATATATATATCTGCAACCATTTAAATTAAGAGATTTTTGGGACATTTTTTTATCACAGCCGAATAAAATGTGGATTCTATTTTAAATTGTACATAAAAATTTAATCTAATAATGGAGGATAATAGCCTTTATTCTAGCATTTAATTGTTATGATGATATTTATATTCTATAGTAGATAAGCACAATAAAAGTTTATTTGCATAATGACTCATCATTATAATTGTGTATCACCAATTTAATAGATACTTCTATATACCACAAAGGGTTAGACGGACAATTAATTCAGACAGACTATACATTCAGAAATAAACAATCGAATCGGCTAAAGCAAGTTAGTACTAGATAAACAAAAAAATTTATTAAATTCAAAATTGGTTACAAATTTGTATAGAGCTGGAATATTCTAAATTTTTTTATTTATTCTTTCTGAAAATCAGGTGGACACATCATCCTCAACTTAATGTAAATATGTAATCATTTTTTTGCCCATAATGTGAACTGAATATTACTATTTGTTATTCCGTTTGCTGCACCTTGAAATATTCTTCAGAGATGTAGCCATATCCGTCGAGTTAAAATCACAATATAACTTTGAATTATTACAGAGGCATTAAAAGTAGTGTAAATGAGCCACATTGTGTTTCGTTTTGAAATAACACTCCTATTTTCGATATTTTTATAGGTTTAGTCACATATTTTAATCGAAGTAGATGTTATAGTCGCCTTAGAGGTCGCAAATAAAATTGGATGAAATTTGGTACAGCTTATTTATTTGGCCTAAGAACGAACACTATTGAAATTGGTGAAAACCGATTCAGATTTAGATATAGCTTCTATATATATTTCCGTCCGATTTTATGTAAACGACACATCAAAGCCCCTATATTTCATTCGATTTACACGAAATTTTGTGTAGTGTACTGATTCGAGTAGTGCAAAGTTGAAATCGGTTCAAATTAACATATAGCTCCCATATATATTTCCATCCCATTTTATGTAATTGGTGGATCGAAGAGCCTATATTTGTACGATTTACACAAAATATG
>NW_026881601.1:0-35577 GCF_032173495.1 Musca vetustissima | reverse complement strand
ATAGTTTACCTCCCCCACAAAAAGGTCAAAATTGAGCTAAAAATTAATTTTATAATAACATGCAAACGGACTATCCGATTTTAACAGAATTTGTGTACAGCCTATTATCTTTACCAAGCCTAGATCAAGTTTGAAGATGGGACTCATTGGTCCACTCTTTCTGGTACTTCCCCCACAGAGGATCAAAATTTTCAATATTTATAATACCTATATCCAGCTAATGGAATGTCAGTTTTGAACCAATTAAACCATTTCGTTATTGATTGATGTCAAAAAATCAACATTGTTTTTCGATTTTTAGTTTTCTTAGAAATTTTACAAATCTTGAACATAAAACATTCGAAGTATCAATACATTTTATTTATTTTTTTAAATGCACAATTTTTAATTTTTCAGAATAAAATTGAATAACATGAATGAAAATCTAACAAAAATATAATTATATCGCTTCCACTATTTCCTGAAACTGAGCCATTGTTCTATGTTTAACACATATGAAAATGCTGGAAATCGGGAGTTATGTTATGAAAAAAGATTTAGTGCTTCAGACTTCCCCAGTAGTCAAATGAAGGATACGGGAGTACATTTAGTAAATAATTATTTCGAATTTTCCTACTGGTTCACTTTTAAAAACATAATTTGTCATATCGGAATTAACACTAGTCAATTTCAGTTACCTTGTATAATTCTACCATAACGGAAGCTATGTCAAAATATGGAACTATATTGAAAAAACTTCGGTCAATAGATTTTTTATCCTCTGACAACATAAAATTCTACTTCTCAGATAATGTGCAATGTAAGTTCTTGTTCAGGACTATTTTTGGAATCTTTAAAGTTATAATCACATGTTCATCAAGAATGCCTGTAGTATGGGGTTTTTCTTTGATTATGGATGGCTTATGAGAATCATATTGTAAATGGAAAATAATTTACTTTGAATTTAGGTATTTGTGAGGTCTTAGACATATTTTCATTGCTAGTTATGTGTAGTTTGGCGGTTTGAAATGTCCTAATGCCTCTTAGCAGGAAATATTTAATATATTTTTGGTATTTATTCATAATTGTAAAAATATTTGGGTCAAAGTTTGATTATTATTATCTATTTATTTGAAAAAAATATTTTTCAAGTGTTTTTTGGGTGGTTAAAGAAATTAATGTAACTTCGGAGTCATATGATTTTCCTTTCAATTTATTTTGTGCTGAGACTCGCAATTTTAAGGAAAGTTGAATTTTATGTTTGATTTTTGGCGCCCAACGTATGTTTAAGTATAGAGGGGATAGACCACAAAACTTAGTCATTATACCCTCCACCACACTGTGCTACAGGGTGCAAATTTGTTTCTCAATAGGACAAATCTTGGGACTTTTGTGCACCATTTACATACAATCGAACGAAAATATATACGGAAATGCGACATGTAGCTGCTCTATACGTTCATCATTCCACATCATAATATGATTATCAATTACCACTAGAAAATGCAAATACCTCAAAATTTTGTGAGGGAAGTAATTTTTTTCCACATAATGTTAAAGTTCAGTGGTAGTTGTTTACACTCAACTTTACCACCCAAAACCATTAGGTTTTTGACAAAATAACTATTTCCATTAATCAATTTGAAAATTACGTATGCTTTACTCAAATACATACATTTGGTCTGTTCCCGTACTGCAAGAATTTACTCGATTTTACTATTTTCGATATCATAAAAAGTGTTATCGGAGTAAACAATAGTAGATTCTCGCAGTACGGGAACAGACCAATTGCTGACAAAACTTTGTCGATAAAAATGTCAGATTTTGCTCAAAATTTTATGGAAGGAACTCCGCTTATAGCTATTAATCAGATCTTTATCTTATAAAAATGCATTATACACACAAGATGGAGTATGTATTTTAAATATTCTTGCAACACCTCGAAATATTCACCTTATATCCTATGTATTCTTAATCAGAATAAAATTCATCGATGTAGTCATGTCCGTCTGCCTGTCTGATTAAATAAAGATATAGCTCGCAATATTCAAGACAGATGTTTGAAAATTTCCACATTACTAATAATTCTAGCATGATTGGTATTGAAAATGGGTTATATCTGTCCTTTTTAGGGTAGCTCCAAACGAATTGGTTCTAATTTGATATTTTGGATTTTCATTAGAAAACCAGTGAGCGGAGCAGTATAGTCGGACGGGGCCGACCATACGATACCCTACACAACGTCCATGAAAATCTAACTTTCTGTGGTTCTATATTCTGAGATTGGGCAATATTTCGCGATATTTGCACACTTTTGACTGGCTAGAGGTCAGCAAATGTTACTAATAATCAGTACAGCCCCCCTAATTACTTGTGCAGATTCCCTTCAACGTGGGTTGTTTTGTAATGTTCGGCTTTCGACTCGAAAAGTACAAATAATTAAGTTTTCGGTCCACTTCATCCATTCAAAATATTATCTGATCATCATCTAACATTTTAGGCGTTGTCCTTGACCATAACTGGAACCTCATAGAGCATTTCAAACGATCAGCGCTATATTTCCGCCCTCCAGTGTGGTAATAGGTTACTAAATAATATATGAATACGTAAGCACCTGTAAATATTTAAATGTAACTTCCGCATCCGAGTACCTGCGACAATATAATTGGTATCAATTTAAAGGTCTACCACTTCTCTTGGATATACTATCAACGTCTCTGGTCTATGTCCTTCAGTGGTAAATATATACGCTATAGAATAGTAAAGTTAGGGTCCATTTGACCCGCTAAATATTGACCGATCTTTATAAAAACAGGCATGCTTATTCTTTGGTCCGATCCCCTTTTCCATTTTGCGTTGAACACAATAAACTGAATTAATTTTGTTTTTCTGGCGAAATTTACTGTTATCACTAGGAATGTTGTTGTTTTTTGTATTGTTCAGAAATATAAGTAAGTAATGTGTAAATAAAAGCGAAAAACTACACATTTAGACAATTTTTTTGAAATGTACAGCATTATTATATCTGACAACCACTTGTCCGATTATTCGATGGAGCCACTGTATTTAAAAATAATATAACTGTATATGGTAATAATATTCCAATAAACGTTTACTACATTTGTTACATTTTATACAGGTATATGACGGTTACACCTTTTTGACAGTCGAAAACCTAAAAATTCGCCACACGGACTATACCTGGTAATTATAAATGGGATTTATGCAAGGACATAACATTGGTTCTTACTTTGTTGTTTAATGTAGAAATATAACATTCATGTTAAGCTGATTTAATTTATTTTGTTTTTAGGAGTTTTACAATGTTTCTAAACAAATATGTAAATAGTTTTAAAAGTATTGTATGTCAGTATGAGTTATAGTTTTTTATATCATTGCTCATACGACCCGTGTTACGTTGCTTGTGTATAGAAAATAGTTTACCGTTGGCAATATCAAAATTCTCTTTATGTATTGAGTTGTGAATACCCATTCCCACTGGACACCATACAAATAAAATATTTATATAATAAAATGTAATATTTAAAAAATATATATTATTAAAATGTTTATTTAACATTTAAATAACTTAAAAAGAACAGCTCGCATTCTCGAACAATGTAATACAAAATAAGCAGGCGCCATATTGTGAATGTAGCTATTTTTACATAAAATGTCTTATACTAAATCTTGCTTTGCCGTATATATTTTATAAACGAAAATTAAAAATTATTTCGGGAAACTATTTACAGTGAACAACAGCGGCAGCAGCAAATAGTTCGTTGAAAATATGCGACCTAAGACAACAAAGTGTTGTCGAACATAGCAATGTGACTTGTGCCGTAACCCAAAACATTTGGCTATGTCGAATGCAAAATAAATGAATTAAACAAAGACAAGGTAAGAAATGTTTAATATTTAATTTTTACAATGAATGAAAAAATAAAACATGAATTTAAGGGAACCCCACCCATTCTCGATTTTAATTTTTCAAGATTTTCAATGGGCTGGTAAATCAATACAAATGCTTGTTAAGGTTTGTAACTTTGCACATATATAATTGAAGATTTAAAAGAGAAGAAAAATAATTTACAAAAAAATTTTGTTTTTGTTTTGTTGTTGTTTTTTGTAATTAAAGAAAAGTCCTTATTTTTGATGTTGGGCATGATAACTCCTCAATGGAACATCGGAATCCGAAAATTCCAACGGTGTTAGAAGGAATACATGTCTGGCTCTCGTATGAACTAGGATTATTGACTTCGCTCTAAAATTAACAAAATGGCGGACCTTTGAAAAAAAAATTTTTGGAAAATCGCCGATTTTTGATTAAAAAACCAAGTTAAAAAATAAGGAAGATCTTCACAGATTGGCTTTATCCTAGTTCATACGATAGCTATAAACTCACAGAGAAACGTGTACAAATTTGGAATCGATTGGGTTATTAGTTTTTGAGTTATCGTGCCTGCCATTCGCAAAAGAGAAAAACGCGTTTAAAGTTTAAGAAGCCATTTAGCCGTCACTTGATGCTGACACAATAAATCGACTATATTTTCAAGAGTTCTTGAGATTTTTACTTGAAATTTTGTAGGGACATTCTTGAATTAGTGTAGATTCGAAATAAATCAAAAAAATTTTTGACTACATAAAAACTCGTAGATCTTTAGAAAAGACTGTCCTTCAGAATTGTGGATCTATTGATTTTTATACCCTTCACTGTGGTACAGGTTATTATGTGTTTGCAAATATGTTTGGAACAGGCATAAGGAAACGAGATAGACCCATGGTTCCTTTTGAGGATATGCATAGAACCACTTTCTGAGTCGATTTGTGCATGTCCGTCCGTCTGTTGATGTTAAATTGTAAATAAAATACATGTCGAATTTATGATCCGATTTGGATGAAATTTGACACATGTCACTTATATGATCCATAGACGAACCCTATTGAAATCGGTGCAGATTTAGATATAGCTCCCATATTTTATGTAAATGGTGCACCAAACTCCCAATGTATGTCCGATTCAGACAATAATTTGCACAGGGTGCTGAATTGATATCTATGAAGGTTTGTTGAAATCGGTTCAGATTCAGATATAGCTCCCATA
The DNA here is from genome assembly GCF_032173495.1 of Musca vetustissima. NCBI lineage: Eukaryota > Metazoa > Arthropoda > Insecta > Diptera > Muscidae > Musca > Musca vetustissima. The sequence continues at coordinate 30,494 of NW_026881601.1, read as the reverse complement.
TATAGTTTTGTTCGATTTGAGGTAAATAGTGCACCAAACTCAAAAATTTTATTCGATTGAGGCAAAATTTTGGATATCGTATTGAATTTAGAGGGGAATAACTTGTGTTACATTTTGTAGAAATCGTTTCACATTTAGATATAGCTCCCATATAAAGCTTCCTCCGATTTTAGATAAATGATGCACCAAACCCCAAAGTTTATTGGATTGAGTCGAAATTGCATGTCGTAATGTCTGGAAAATGGGAATAACTTGTGTTAAATTTTGTAGAAATCGGTTCAGATTTATATATAGCTCCCATATATTTTTGCGCCCGATTTTAGGTAAATAGTTCACCAAACTCCCAATGTTTATCCGATTGAGTCGAAATTTTGCATATCGTATTGAATTGAGTATAGAATAACTTGTGTTAAATATTGAAGAAATCGGTCCGTATTTAGATATAGCTCCCATATATATTTTCATCCGATTTTAGGTAAATGGTGCACCAAACCCCAAAGTTTATTGGATTGAGTCAAAATTACATGTCGTATTTTCTGGAAAATGGGAATAACTTGTGTTAAATTTTGTAGAAATCGGTTCAGATTTATATAAAGCTCCCATATATTTTTTCGACTGACTTCATGTTAATTGGGCACCAAATAATCAACCGGTTTCCGATTGTCCGATTGAGTTAAAATTTTGCATCGTGCTTCAGCCTCCGACTAGCATGTGTCAAGTTTGCTTTAAATGCATCTACATAATGTTGTCCCACTCTACTCTAAATCTGCCCGTATGAAACAAAATATAGTATAGGTTGCAGAGTGACATGTGTACGAATTAATTTAATTCGGTTTACATATAGATAAAGATTACATATTTATGTGCTTACAATTTCTTGAGGAAAAAAGGCATTCCTCAACTACAAAAGCTACAGTCTTTGTCAGAGGTTGGGGTAGCTATTTCGACACAGAACGCATGCTCGAGGTCTTCATCGTACAAAACAAGACACTGCATGTGAAGAAGTGGGAAGTCTTCCACAGGGAGGAGAAAGAGGAAGGGACTTTCCTTGTGTTAGACTTGGACCGGTCTTCAATGGCAAGTCTGGCTAAGACCAAGGGCAAGGTGGTTTCCTACCCAACCCAAAATAACGAATTGCAACCAATTATGTAGAAACATGTGCCCAAAACCATCAAAATACCAAATATTGGGGGCTAACCCGTTATATGGGCGCTTCTACGAAACATAAGCTAATGTTGATAATTTTTCGTAGGCTGATCTGATTGCCAAAGTGAATCCAAATTACCGATTTACAGCTGATTCTGTTGAAAAACGTGTCTAAAACCCCCAAAATATCGAAAAATGGGAATGGATGAATGGACGAAACGTACAAAACTACAGCCAATTCGGTAGAAAACCGTTTCCAAAATCCTCTAAATACCGAATATTAGAGGATACCCAAAATACTATATTACAACCAAGTCGATTGAAAAACATGTCAAAAATACCCCATATTGGTAGGTATCGCTATATGGGGGCTTTATCAAAACTTATACCGATATATCCTTATTTGCAATACCAGCCATCCTACGAGTAATATCAATGTCAGGGCAAAATATCAAAGCTCTATTTCAAATATTGCGATCTCTTTCGTGATTTCAACACACAGATGGCCAAGCATACATTGACGTACACTTTTATTATGATAAAGAATATATATATTTTATGGGACCTTCAGAGAATATTTCGATGTGTTGCAAATTATTTGGTGACAAATTTATGGTGAAGGTTCAAGACCCTTTTTAAACCGAAATGACTCTTATTTGATACTTTAGGGTTTCATTGGGCGCCAAATCCCCTAACAAATATATACATTGTTTTGTGGGAACCTTATATAACGGTATCGCTATTTTGTCTGTATTTCGAGGGTTGTAATCGCATTTTCAATTAAATTTTTGTAGATAATTTTAAATATGGGTCCATACTTTGACGAATCCCTCAAATAGAATCTCCCGTTGTATTTTTATTATTTTGGAGGTTCTAGGAGTACTTTTCCAACCTAATTGTGGGTTATTAGTGTGGTGGGTAAACCCACATATAAAGGCATCGCTTCTCTTTAATTAATGTGATGGTATTTAGCGTATTTTAGGTATCAGTCCATACTTTTAAATAACCCTATTTACCCGACTGAGGAATGTTTCGAATTTTCCTACATTTTATTTTCCTGTCCGCAATTTCATTCTTCGTTTTCTCAAATGATAATCCTCCATAATCCAAGTCTGTATGTAAAAAGCATTTGTGGCAGTTTTTAACCCAAAAGAACTCTCCGTTTTCTGATCATATTTTAATTTCCTTCAGAATATACTATGAACTAATTTGAACTAAGTGAGTACTGCGGTATTTTTGAAAGCGTCTCTAAGTAACGTCCATACATTTAAATAACCCAAAATACCATAACATAGGTATTTTGAATGCCTGCATTACGGCGGGTCGAAAAAAATTTTTCTCTTGTTTTGAAGGAAAAATTATCCCATGAACATAGGTTTTTTTCTAAAGCATATCATCCTCATTACATCTTCTGATTTTTTCTAATAGAAAAAAATTCATTAGGAACAGATTTAAATTTTAATTCTTTTTTCAATAAGAAAAAAATACTCAAAAAGTAAGGATATATTGAAAATTTCTACAGAAAAAAATCGTCAGGAGGATAGCAAAGGCGTATGATTGATAATATTACTAATGTGACATACTGCGAACTCCTATGATTGAAACAATAAATAATACGACCCCCTGTACGTGATAAAAATCAATCTAAATTGAGTGAATGATTTTCTGCTTCAAAAATATCCGTAAAAACAGATTTTAATTCAAATTTTGAAATACCAGTTTATAATATTAAAACAGGGAGCGGAGCAGTATAGTCGGACGGAGCCGACCATATGATGCCCTACACAACTTCCACGAAAAACTAACTTTCTGTGGATTTATATTCTGAGCTTGGGCAATATTTCGCGATATTTGAACCATCTGGACCAACTAGAGGCCGACAATTATTACTAATGTTCAGTACAGCCCTTCTAAATACTTGTCCAGATTCCCATTCCTTGTGTTGTGATCTTCTTATTCCCATTGGAGCCTATACATCGGCTCGAAAAAACACAAAAAATTAAGTTTTCGGTCCACTTCATCACAATATAATTATCTGATCGTCACCGAAAATTATAGGCGTTAACTTTGACCATAACTGGAACTTCATGGAACATTTTAAAGCGATCAGCGCTATATTTCCGTCCTTCAGTGTGGTAAAGGGTTACTATATAATATCTGAATACATAAGCACCTGTAAATGTTAAAGTGTAACTCCCACATCTGAGTACATACGACCATATAATTGGTATCAATTTAAAGGCCAACCACTGCCCTTGGATATACCAACAACTTTTCGGGTCTATGTTTTTCGGGTGTGAATCTATACGCTATAGAATAAAAATTTTGTAATTTTTCACACAAAAGTCAGGGTCCATTTGACCCGCTAAATATTGGCCGATCCCTATCAAAACAATCATGCTTATTCTTTGGCCCGATCCCCTTCTCTATGTAAAAATTCGCGATGTTTGGGTCATAATTGCGGCCTCTAGAGCGACCAGAAAAAACGATAAAAATTAAGTATTTGGTCCATTTCATCCCCTAGATATTAGCCGATATTTACCAAAAACAATAGGGGTCTTCATTGGGCAGAACCCATCCTACATGCAAAATTTCGTGAAGATTGGTCCATAACTGTGGCCTGTATCGTGTTTACAAAATATAATGGACAGACGAACACACATGTCTAGATCGACTCAGCTAGTGGAGATATGACGATGGGTATACTTAAAGGTGGGTTTAGGACCAATATTTCGCGGCGTTAAAAAATTGTTCTTTACATTCTCTAAAATAAAATGATTCTGTTTCATTACAATATATATATTTTAATTATTTTTATCTACTTTCAAATAATATATCAATAAAAATCATATTTGCTTGAAGGTTTGTAATTTTAAAAACATACACTAAATATGTGTTGAAAATCTCTGAAAATTTATTTGTTCCGCCATCAATCCCTTTTTAATGCCAGAGTTGTCCTCCTTTTAATGCATGTTTGCATTTATAAATGTTAGCATTTTTATTTATTTATTTTCTGTTTGCATTTAATTTCATTTTTATTTCGATTGTTTTGTATTTCAGTTTTTTGATGTTAATTTGTAGACCATCAAATCAAATTAAAATTTCAACTTGACATTTTATTTTCGCACATGTGCGCTGTTGTATTGAAAAAAATACCGCCCAAAAGCCCACCACCATAGGCCAGATACACGACGAAAAGAAAACCCATGGACATTCGACAAATGACAAGAAGAACAACAGCAACATCAACAATACGAGTAACGATGACATTAGAAGAATAATAAATACGAAAAGATGAAGACGAAGTAGGGCCGTTTGTTGTTGATCTAAGATGTGGACCTTAATGCCGGCGAGGCTGTTGCTCTAGAAGAAACATTGCCAAAATAGCCGAAAAGCCAAGAAGGCATCGCTTACACAGAAACGCCTTTTAATCAGTTTTTGTACATAAATCTTAATCGCAGAAAAAATAAATAAATATGTGTGTGTTTATGTATGTAAATAAACAACACAATTTTCACACAATAACCAGTGGTGCGAAAATGTGTTAGACATTTGCATCTCAACAGAAGAAGAAGAAAATACAGTGCGAGAATTGTTTTTAATAAAAATTAAAGAGAAATAGGAAGCACTTGAAAGAGATGTATCTTACAAAGTTTTATGCCACTCCTAGAAAATATATTCGTCTGAGGTCCTTAATGTACATATTTTTTTTACCAGAATATATAAAAATGAATCCTACAAAAATTATCGATATCGTTCCACTTAAAAGTACTAAAACCAGCATTTTTTATTTTGCGGATTTCGGACAAGTTATTTAGTCTCTATAGTTGATATTTTGGGTTCTTCTTTATTGGAAAATCCTTCTACCATAAACTATGATCATCAGTCCATGTTTTGGCATGAAAGCATACAATGGTTGACCCTATTTTTTGGTATTTTGAGGATTTCAGGTACGATTTTCTCATTGAATGCAAAAAATCAATAATGCCCATCGGTATATCGGTATGAGTTTTCAGATGAAAATTATGTTTTTATACTCTTCACCACACTGTGGTACAGGGTATTATGTTATTGTGCATATGTTTGTAACAGGTAAAAGGAAACGAGATAGACACATGGTTCCTTTTGAGAATATGCATAGAATCACTTTCTAATTCGATTTATGCATGTCCGTCCGTCCGTCTGTCTGTCCATGTTAAATTTTAAACAAAGTACATTTATGATCCGAATTGGATGAAATTTGGCATAGGTCACTTATTCGGCCCAAGGACGAACGCTATTGAAATTGGGAAAAATCGGTTCAGATTTAGATATAGCTCCCATATATATATTTTACCGATTTAATGTAAACGGTCCCTAATATCTTTCGATTTGCATGAAATTTGGTACAGCCTAATCATTTAGGTCTAGAATGACGTCTGCCAAGTTTCGTAAAAATCGGTCCAAAACTCGATATAGCTCCCATATATAGTTTCGATTTCATGTAAATGGTACCCCAAAGTCCCTATATATCTTTTGATTTGCACAAATTTTGACATAACGTACTGAATTAAGCCTAGAGTGATGTCTGCCAAGTTTCGAGAAAATCGGTCCAGATTTAGATATAGCTCCCATATAGTTTCGTTCGATTTCATGTAAATGGTGACCCAAAGTCCCTATATATCTTTCGATTTGCACGAAATTTGGCATAACGTACTGAACTGGGCCTAGAATGATGTCTGCCAAGTTTCATGAAAATCGGTCCAGATTTAGATATAGCTCCCATATATAGTTTCGTCCGATTTCATGTAAATGGTGCACCAAAGTCCCTATATATCTTTCGATTTGCACGAAATTTGGCATAACGTAATGAACTGGGCCTAGAATGATGTCTGCCCAGTTTCGAGTAAATAGGTCCAGATTTAAATATAGCTCCCATACATAGTTTCGTCCGATTTCATGTAAATGGTGCACCAAAGTCCCTATATATCCTTCGATTTGTACGAAATTTGGCATAACGTACTTAATTGAGCCTAGAATGATGTCTGCCAAGTTTCATGAAAATCGGTCCAGATTTAGATACAGCTCCCATATATAGTTTCGTCCGATTTCATGTAACTGGTGCCCCAAAGTCCCTATATGTCTTTCGATTTGCACGAAATTTGGTACAGCCTAATCATTTAGGTCTATAATGATGTCTGACAAGTTTCATGAAAATCGGTCCTGATTTAGATATAGCTCCCATATATAGTTTCGTCCGATTTCATGTAAATGGTGCACCAAAGTCGCTATATATCCTTCGATTTGCACGAAATTTGGCATAACGTACTGAATTGAGCCTAGAGTGATGTCTGCCTTGTTTCGTGAAAATCGGTCCAGATTTAGATATAGCTCACTTTTATTATAGATTGATTTTAAGTAATTGACGCACCAAAGAACCAATAGGAACAAAACGTTCTGAAATTAGTATAACTTAACCTGTGAAAGTTTGAAATCGCTTAATATTTGGATAGACTTTCATATATATTTTCGCCCGATTGCAAGTAAATTGGGCATCAAACTCCTCATGTTAGTCAGATTGACATCAAATTTTGCACAACGTACACAATTGAGCATAGAATTACGTAGTTGCGTTTCCTAGATGTATAGACATAGCCCAACGGATGTCCTATTTATATTTGTTTGAAGTCGATTTAACAAGTTTATGGATAGATCTAAGTCGATTCACATTTAGATAAATATCACATATTTTATTTCATACAATTTCATGTTAATAGTCCTGTTTAATATACTCATAGTGGTGAAGGGTATCATATAGTCGGCTCGGTCCGACTTTACTACTTTCCTTACTGGTTTTCAGTTGGGTCGGATTTCTTACTAACATGGATTGAGTTTGGGTTTTTAATAGAAACTTAATAATTTTTGAAAAATTGGTCAGGTTAGCAGCATTGTTTGGCTTTAGTTGTTCTTGTCATCGTTGTGTTATTTTTGCTTGAAGGGGTAGCCCCAGTATACTGTAAATTTTTGCGGTGTGTTTTATTGTCTTCTATAGTCTTCGGACCACTTCCTCTTAGTTGCGAATTTCCCTTGTCATCGGGGTTTTAAATGCTGATTATTATCGAAGAGAAGAGCAAGGGCCAGGCCTCTTTTTATACCCTACATAACTATGTTGTCAAGGTATTATAGCTTTGTGTGGCCCAAGAATTTATAACGCAGTGAAATATTGGTCCAAGACCCACCTTTAGTATACCGTCATATCTCGACTAGCTGAGTCGATCTAGACATGTGTGTCCGTCCGTCTGTCCATTATAATTTGAAACACGATACAGGCCACAGATATGGACCAATCCTCATGCAATTTTACATGTAGGATGGGTTCTAACCAATGAAGCTATAATACCCTGACAACATAGTTGTGTAGGGTATAATAAGTGATACCTTAGATTATTCGGTACCTTAAATTTTTCGTTATTTTGTGGAGTATATACACGCTTTTCAACCAAATTGGATGTAATTTGGCATTTTGGGTTATTTTTGGATAGCACATCTCCGTACTACAAATTACACAGCTACAGCTCGGTATTTTGGGTTCCCGTTGTATAACACATCTCCAAAAATTATTAATATCGATCTAAGTTTGAAGGTAGTACCCATATAATGGTACCCACACCTCCGTACTAAAAATTAATAATATCGTCATTGTGGATACGTTTTTTCTTAGGAGCCCCGGTTGATCTATATTATCTCCTTTAACTTTGTGTGGATCAGCATTCTCTTTATACCAGCCGGAAGATCTTTTTTGTCATTTTCGTCATTCATTTGCTCTTTCGGAGACCAAATTCTCTCCGCTGACTCCGAGGAAGTGGAGGGATGATCAGACATATTCTTCTAGGCATATATTTGCTATTCGCACTTTATAATCCTGTTACCCGTACAAGTTTCAGTTTGTGTGCCCTTAATTTTTGTGGTACGCTTAACAATGTGTTTGATAACTTCTTCCACCATATTGTAAGACTCTTCGGTCTTTCTTTCGTTTTCAGAAACGTGACTTTGAGTTTCCGCCAGTCTTCGAAGATTGGGTCGAGATTGATCTTCATCGGGTGTTGTTAAATTCAGATACACGTTTGTCTGTTTGCTGCGTGCTTGTAGCTATACACTCAACTACAGTAGGCAAGACCCCCACAGGAAATGTTTGATTGCGAACGTAGGATCACGACGGGCGTGACAGATCAACGACACCCGCCCCATTTTAAGATGGTTTTGTTTATCTTACTCTCGTTTTCAGATTCGTAATTTGACTTTGAGTCTCCGGTGGTCACGGAAAGTTGGGTCGAGATTTTAAGAACACTCTGATATAATTTTGCCTGTTGGCTGTGTCAAGACACAGATGCTAAGACACCCATATATGTAGAATATGTTTGATTACGAACGCAGGATGACGACGGGTCGTGACTGGTGTTCAGATCAACGACACCCTCCGGTATTGATTTATTTAGGCTCTACACTGTATCTTATTCTTTTTAGATCCTTCCATGTTCGTTTTTTGATTTAGGGGGAAATCCTCATAGTCACTTTTGGTCCGCCGGTCCTTTTACCACCAGATTTAACTCATTGTAATATGTGATAATCTCCCTATCCGTCACCCGGTGATACGCCCGGTAGGAGACTAACAAACTCCGTCGGCCAGCAGTGGCCCTGAAACCAACTAAGTCGAAGCAGCAGCTAAAGTGAAATGGAAGTGGATGCGGTTTGGGTAAGCAGTACAAAAACAGAGTCCGGTCTCTATACCCGTGCGAACCATGAGGATTCCCGGCAGACTTCCATGGCTATAATGTCTCTCATACAAATATATAATAGCCCTGCGTTCTTCGCTAATTTCCCCTGGAGGCAATTAGGATTTGGCAGTTCTTCTAGTAATCGCAGGCTGTGGTAATATGAAATATTTTTTTGACAAAGATACTGCGATCATCATTTTATGTATTGGGTTTTTAAAAAAATTTCTCAATTAAGAAAAGATCGGATCGAACATTTGGTAACCCCTATGTCACTTTAGTCTTGTAATAAACCAGTTTGAAGCAATTTTTACATAGTTTTCGTAATTTTTTACAGTGTAAAAAAAAAAAATTAAAAAAATTTCTCAATTAAGAAAAGATCGGATCGAACTTTTGGAAACCCCTATGTCACTTTAGTCTTGTAATAAACCAGTTTGAAGCAATTTTTACATAGTTTTCGTAATTTTTTTACCGTGTAAATCATTTGTCCTACGGACACTATATTAAAGGGAATCTGTAATGGCTAAACTCACTGTCAACCAACCAAGAACACATATCTGGGAGGTACAACATTGGATAGACGGATCCCGTCTGTTTGTGTTTCTTCTACAAATTCTCAAAATTTATTAGAACATTTCATTTAAAGATTTTGATTAACATTCTCAAGATGCGAATGTGTGCTAGAGTACATTTTATAATTATTCTCGTGAGTGTGTGTGTGTGTGAAATTTATACAGCTGATGTTGTTTCGTGTCATGTTCGGGTCCTTCATATGCCCGTCGTCATGATTGTCTCCTGTTGCCTCAATGGGGATCCATTCATTTTGCTGTTGCTACTTCAATGTTGTTTGTCAGCCAGCTAACCACTCTGACTGTCTGTCTGCCTCCCTGTCCCGTTTGTCAGCCTCAGAAGACAACGAACAACATTTAAAATTAATGCCACATTTTTGCATTTGCATTTTGGCGCTTAGTTTGGCAGTAATTGAGCTAAAAATTTATTATACGTGAAGTGCCGGCGAAGAAGAAGAACAAGAACTAGAGGAGCCCTCAACGCAAAGACCACGAACTATCAAGAATGTAATTTAGAACTTGTACATAGAAACATCATCTGATTTGTGGCCATTTGAAAATTATGATTCGCAAATTTTTAAATTCGCCATGAAAGATCACCTCAATGGCGGCCATAACCATTTATCAGCGACAATCTCTTCAACTTGCGGCGTGAGTGAATGCAGAGCACGTGCAGGACAGGACGTGCGGAATTTATGCTGATTTATGTCTCATTTATGAAGCAATATTAATCCTTAATTAGCCATATTTCATATCAAAAAAAATATTTCTCTTAGTGAGTAGTCGCAAAGAAAGAAGAATTAATGCCAAATAAATTAAGTCGTCTGTCATAATTGTCTGCTGGGAAATAAAGGGACCATGCGAATGTCATATTGTATTTGTCGTTCAAAAAAGAATTGTTGTAGGCTTATTTTCGAACAATTCGGGTACTGCATAATTGCAATACCTGCTTAGATATATTTCTATAGAATATATGCAGTATAAGAATAGTATGTCTGATCAATGATCAATCTCGTCCAGGTAGCACTATGGTATACTGATGATATAAACATATTGTTCGACTCATGTCAAGTTTTACGGATGATTGAGTCATGAAACGTGCGGCATCAAAGATTATCCCAAAATTGTTAAATTTTGATAACCAGGTCGTATGGATATCACTAAGGAGCTCTTGAACATCGAGATTATTTCAAGAAGGTTATAACTTGTGACCAATCATTCCGTATATTCTTCAGACATTGAAACCAATGCCCAATCATCAAGAAGACCGAAAAATCACATAAAAAATGGCATTCATGCCTCAATCACCGCTCCGTTGAATTTTTCCTCTTCCCAAAACTCTTTTTTTCATCTTTAAATGTATCTGTATATATTGACAGACCGCCTAGAAGAGGAATCTCACCCGCCCATGACTCTCTGTTTGGTATTACTATTTTTAATTCCTCAAAGTCGATGTAGATTGACATATAACCACTTGGGTTCCTACATCGGCAAAGTTTGTAGTCTATTGCCAAATTTAGGACATTAGCATGTCCATAGTGTGAAGATCGCCATGTCTCTTTATCCTTCATCCCTCCACAAATGTGTTGTGTATCTGAGGGGGACAAGACAGTTGTTGATTAAGAGAGAAGTTTAGCTGGCTGTCACTTCGTATTACGTTGCGACTGTTGGGTCACAGAAGTGCTCTGTATTCGGTTGGTGAATATACCAGAGACAAGACAAAGGGTTCAGACAGGGACCAGTTAATTTGGATAGAATATGAGACGAACAGTCATTTTTTTTGAATGCAACAATATGCGTGAGGAGGAATCTGGTTTTCATCGGCTGGATTTTAGTCTTCAACTTTAGCATTTGATCGGTGCAGTTCCAACCTTTTCTAAACCCGGCTTGTTCAAGTGGGATAAACGTCTCTATTTCTTCATAATTTCGACTCAGTATAAGCTTTTCACATAACTTTAGAAAAACGAAAAGAAGGGCAATCGGTCGAGTTCTCGAAGCTTCAGTTGGGCCGGTAACTTAAAGCTTTAGTCCGTGATATGTCCTGAATTAAGGATATCAGTGTAGAAACTGGTGAGTCATTCCCTATTACGGGGACCCCTATGATTAATGAACTATGCGAAAATTCCTTCCATTCCCTCCGTTATACAAGCTTTCATCATTGACTGTTCGTGGTCAATTTCCGATACGGATAAAGAGTGAAAGAAACAATCGTTTGGGCTGGTGTGACTACTTAAGACTTTTAATTCAGATCTGATTTTTCGTTTGAACGGTTTGTCGGCCTCAGCCTTGATAATATGGCGAGCAATGATGCTTAGATCAATTGTATATGATTTTAAGGGATGTGGTAAGAAATTGCAAGGATATTGTTTTACCCACTCAGATCTTGTCGCATCACCTCTACTTTTCTTCGAGAAGTCTTTCACTGTGCTCATTCCAGCATGATAAAATATGCTTTTCGGACGCTTATTTTGATGCACTTTATGGCTGTGACAATGGCAAGTGAACAGAACCGTTCGAAGTTTTTGTACTTTGTTAAATATTATTCGAAGTATGATACTTAATTGGGTGACGTAGGGGATGGTAGATACCAACCAAAGGCTCTGATTGGCTTTAACATGGCAAAGCCCAGGCTTATCTTGGCCCTCTTTCATCTCAATTGTGGATACTGACTTCCCCGCAGGGTCACCAGGGGTAAGTATTTTAATCACCCGTTGAAATAGCGATTTCACCCAAAAGAACTATAAAAAAATGGGTTGAGGCGTCGGGTTAGTTGTTGACGACCCGCAAACGTATGAAGGATATATCAGCGAATATGCACTTGGAATGTGTGCACGTTGTACAGAACAGACGCAGTTACTCCAGTAGATGAGCGAATTGCTACAATCCGTATAAAAGGGAATTTCTTCTACATTGTCCTACATCGCTCAATTTACCCACCTGCTGACGAAAGCACTTCTTGTCCCGAAAATAGTATAGAAGCACAATGGTAAATAATTGTCCACTCCCTACAAACTGCAGTAATATCACTTGGGTACCAAAGACACAAAACCGAGGGTCCGATCACAAGTGTCGTAATGTGTATAGGGCAACCCTGAAACAAACAGTAGCAATAAAAAAAGCGAGAGATAATTTTTGGGAAAAATGGAGAGAGAAGAAACGTATTTTCAAAAGAAAAAGAAAAGCGTAAGCCTGAGAAAATCGAGATGTACAGGAGTCATCTTGTAAAGATGAATAAGGAAACCTGGTGTTGAGGATTTGAAAGGAGCATTTTGCAAAGATTCTGGTTTAAAATAGTAGCGGTGAAGAATATACCCAGAACTAATAACAGATGATGGATTGTAGATTGTATACCACCTAGCCAAGATGAGGTCAAAATATCAATTAATCGGCTGAATAACAATAAAGCAGCAGGTGCCGATGGGTTACCACCCGAACTATTGAAGACTGGTGGTCAGATGCTGGTCAGGAGCATGTACCAGCTGATTAGTACAATTTGGCTAGAGGAATGCATGTCCAATGATTAGAACCTCAGCGCAAAAAAGGAGACAAGACGATATGTGCCAACTATAAGTCTCCTTCCCATCGCATATACGCACAAAGGTCACTGATATTATTGGACCTTACCAATGCGGCTTCAGACCTGACAAATCCACCATCGACCAGATTATCACACTGGAAAAGACACACGAAAGACACATCAACACATTCCGCCTATTTGTCGACTATAAAGCCGCATTTGACAGCCCGATCCGCTCAGAGAGTTTTAAAGCCACAAGGTCAACAGTTAAAGTAGGAAAGGACCTATCGGAGCTTTTCAATACCCAACCAGGGTTCAGGTGACAGTTTATCGTTTGACCTTTTGAAAAACCTACAGGAAAAGGTCATACGAAATGCAAAGGTGAACAGAAATAACACTATATACACCAAACAGCACATGTTGCTCACATCTGCCGATTACATCGACATAATGGGTCGAACATTTGAAGAAATAGAAAAGAAGTCTGCCAAAGTGGGGCTGAAAGAAAGTTGAAAGTATCAACGCGCAAGACCTCCATTAGACTCGGACCAACTGTGCAACTTGAAAACTACAGCTTTAAGGTAATCAACGATTTTATATACCTCGGTGCCGTCATAAATAAAAATTAATGACATAAGTTTTGAAATTCGGAGAAGGATAGCGTTGGCTAATTGATGTTAATATAGTCTGAGTAAGCAACTTAGGAACAAACCTACCTCTCGCCAGATCAAACTCACACTCTAAAAGACGTTGACGTTGCTGGCGTATGAATGTGAAGCATGAGTACTTGCTCAAGCAGTTGAGGCAGCCTTTGGAATGTTTGGGAGGAAAAATGTTCCGAAAAATCTACCGGCCAATCTGAGTCAGACGTATCGAGCTGCAGCGACTACGGTGACTAGGCCATGTTGTGCGAATGGATGAGGATGTCCCAGCTCAAGAGGCATCCTAAAGCGAGAAGGAGAAGGCCTGAAAATTGTTTTAAATGTTTAGTCCCGAGTGAGCTACTTAAGTTAGTAATATATTTCGGTATATATCCAAGTTTTGCCATAGCCCACATATTGCGGTATTCCTTAAGGCTTTGCCGAATTTCTCATCCGAAGTGGCGGTAACTTGGCGTTCCGTGTTCACAAGGAGGGAGGCCATAAAAGGTTTCGGTTTTAATGTTTTCCAATGACTGAAAATTCGTGGATTGAAAATTCGCATAAAATGCAAATTCTGCTTGATAAAATTCTACTTAATACACATTCCATACCCTGTTTTTTAATCAAAATGAACATTTTCTTCAATAAAATATTGGCTTGGTTAGCCGTGTTTTAAATATAATATTTGAATTTGGATTTTAAAGGGTTCGGTTAGGTGAAGTAGGGTAATCTAAATATGGGTCTATCATATAAAATCTTATTGATTTTTGGTTTGTCGGATCGATATGGTAGACATACGCGAACTATGTTGAAGATACTCTTCTTTCTTGATAATTTCACTTGAGTTCTTCTATCTCTATTACTAATTACTAAAATTACTTATTACTAATTTATGCACGCATTTCAATGGATGAATGTTATATTAAATTGATGAATTTGACAAGAATCTACCCTAACGACGAGCTGTTGCTTTATGTGTGCCATTTTTTCGAATTTAACTCGTTGCCCCCACAGTTTCTGGCGCCCAACGTGGGGTCCGATTGAATGTTAGATATTCTAAATTGTAGCAAATATAAAAATTTGTTGATATTATGTATCGCAGTGCCTCTCCTTCTCCACTCTCCAGTATAGTATCTATTTTTCTCCTCGAACCACTGTTCATCATTTGGGCATAAATTATTGTGTGACAGACGTACGAACGCATAGCTGCCTAAAGTGACATTAAATTATTTTGATCATTTTCTAATCGTCGTGGGCATTCCCACGTACATTCGAACTCACACCAGAGGGAGGGAGGCCAGACCGCACACAATCGAACATGAAATAGAAGAAGAAGACGAAGAAAAATAGGCAACGCAAAAACGCATGAAAGTGAATGTTATGAAGAAAATTAAATAAAAAAATTTTACACAGAACGAATAAAAAAACTATAGAAAGTTAAAAGAAAAAAATTGTAATTGTAAAAAACAATCAACAATTAAAATACATCAATTTTTTATCAGCAGCGCACACAAAACCAAAAAATTCACTCTTTATCTGCAATGAAGGGCCCTTCCATTATCAAAAAGGGCAGGCAAGTCAATTTTTCGTATGGAGCTTTGTGTGTGAGTGCAAAAGAGAAGGCAAGAGAATGCGTTAAAGAAAATGTTCACGCATTTATCACATTTTATGCACACACACTTGTTGAGTGTGGCGGCGACGAAGACAACATTACCGAGCGACTACGACGTTGGTGTCGGCAGCAACAACAACACCACCGTCGAAACGCCAGTCAGTGATGATGGAGAAGCGAATGCTGAATTTGACCTAATTTCTAACTGTAAATGTTTCTTTTTTGTCGGAAGAAAACAAACGAAGCAGCAATACGAAGACGACCACGACGATAGCTAATGTTGGAGAAAAATGCCGAGCAATGCCGCGCTCATCGTTCGTATCGTATACTAGAGACTATTAAATAATGCATGGGTGCTGCTGGTCCGTCCACATTTCTGCATTTTTATGTTGGCTGGAGAATTTTTGCGCCCTGCGATCAAAATTTGTGTGGGCTTTGGTGTTGTTGTTGTTGCTGTAAGCCCTTTGCTGCGGCAGAGCTGTAATGCCGCGCGTGTGTGTGCCATTACTTTTCTATTTCTTTCCATGGTTTGTTCTACTTATTTGTTGTTGTTCGAATTTTGGACTCCAAAAAGTAGGTCACCAATGTCTGGCAGTGTGTTCGTCCGTCCGTCCGTTCTGCCTTTGCAGTTTACATGAAATTTATGTTTGGCTGTTGTTGTTCTTTAGCATTTTTTTCTTGTGTCTTCGGATTGTTTGCTTCTAATGTTCGTGGTGTTGTTTTTGTTGTTTTGTCTGAGGGAATGTAATTTACGTTGGCAGATGCAAACACTTCTATTTATTTTTGTTTTTCTTTTTTTCTGGTGGAAGTCTCGTGCTTCATTTAGCCTCTCAATTGATCCGTTTACCCATTAAAAACGAGATATACTAAATTTTTGCAGTTTCGAATGGTAGGAGGGCCCGAAATTTATAGAATTTCACTGTGGATCATGCCGAGAAAGCATCATAAAATTGATATTTTGTTTTTTGGAATGCAATTCATACTGTGGAATGAATAAATTCTGGAATACCGTTCTGCGATTATTATTCGCTGTATTAAATAGTCGATATTTTTGGGAATTTTATTGGATATGAAAATGAGTTGTGGAATTTTCATGTTCATATCTATGTTGTATGTCTATTTTTTTTTCAACACTTAGAAGTTTTCTCTTTTAAAAGTCATTAACGAAGTTCGGTTCACGAGAAACCACAAATTTTGTAGCATATTCGACTAAAAGGTACACATACTACCTAGCCCTATATAGGGGCTACAAAATTATAGACACACAGCTTTAAATTTGGGCTAGGGCTTTGAATATACCGAAAAAGACGCGTGGTGTCTGAAATCGTAAATATTTTGGGTACCTTTATATGGGGGATATACCAAAAAAATTGACATCCAATAAGAAACCAAAGTATCAAAATAAAGCGAATTCCTTTGAAAATGTACCTAAAATTCTTAAAATACTTAAAAATTCAAGGTACCGATATATGGGGTCTACACTGAAACTTGGGTTAACATTTTTATTAGCAATTTGTCTGAAAACTACCCAAAATTCCGAAAATTTGGGGGTGCCCTTAGAAGTGGACAAATATTAATAATTTTTGGAAGGGTAAAAATCTACGTAATGATTTAACGCCCAATGTTGGGTATCGGCCCAACTCACTTGATGATGAAATCGAAATGGAACTAATCGATGAGGTATCATCACCACACGAAACGTAAAAAAGCTACTTCTCTTCTTGAAGTATTTCAAAGCGGTTCACCAGATCAATTAAGCCTCAAATTTGAATTTATATTAATTTGCTGTCAACAAAACTTAAGTATGTGAATACTCGTTGTGTTGTTGTAGTTTACAAATTTATATTGTTCAACAATAATATTTGGTTCGAAATCTACTCAGTAGTACGAAATTAGGAAAATATTCATTAAAATGGCGAGGGGAAGGTTTTTTTATATTCTGAGCCCAACCAAGTATTATATATTTTAAATAATTTTTTCTGAGATCTATGTAAGACGTAAATATTTTAAATATTTTTTTCTGAGGTCTATTTAAGGAGTAGTTTTTATACCCTACACAACTATGTTGTCAGGGTATTATAGCTTTGTGCAGACCCAAAAGTTTGTAACGCCGCGAAATATTGGTCCTAGACCCACTTTTAAGTATACCGATCGTCATATCTCGACTAGCTGGGTCGATCTAGACATGTGTGTCCGTCCGTCTGTCCATTATAATTTGTAAACCCGATATAGCCACAGTTATGGACCAATCTTCACGAAATTTTGCATGTAGGATGGGTTCTGGCCAATGAAGTCCCCTATTGATTTTGGGAAAGATCGGTTAATATTTAGGGGATGAAATGGACCAAATACTAAATTTTTGTCGGTTTTTCTGGTCGCTCCAGAGGCCGCAATTATTGCCCAAACACCGCATGTGGAAGGGGATCGGGCCAGAGAATAAGCATGTATGTTTTGATAAAGATCGGTCAATATTTAGCGGGTCAAATGGACCCTTAATTTTTTGTGAAAAACGACAAAATTTGTACTCTCCAGCGTATATATTTTCCCCTGAAGGACCTGGACCCGAAAAGTTTATATTATATCCAAGATGAGTGGTTGACCTTTAAATTGATACCAATTATATTGTGGTATGTACTCGGATGTGGGAGTTACACTTCAATATGAACAGGTACTTACGTATTAATATATTATTTAGTAAACCATCACCACACTAGAGGGCTGAAATATGGCGCTGATCGCTTTAAAATTTTCCATGAGAATCCAGGTATGGTCTATAATTTTCGGTGATGATCTGATAATAATATTGGGATGGAGTGGACCGAAAACTTAATTTTTTGTGTTTTTTCGATTCGATCTATAGACCACATGCCGAACGTCACAACAGAACCCACAGTGAATGGAATCTGGACAAGTGTTTAGAAGGGCTGTACTGAATATTAGGAATATCCGGAAATATGTCAGTGTAAGGAAAAGGTGCTTTTGACCTCTAATCGGGCAAGAGTGTGCAACTATTACGAAATATTGGTCATATTCGGAATAAAAATCCGCAGAAAGTGAGATTTCCGTGGTAGTTGTGTAGGGTATCGTATGGTCGGCCCCGTCCGACTATACTGCTCCGCTCACTGGTTTTTAATATTTTTTCTGGTCTATTTAAGGAGCAGATTTTTTAGGTTAGGTTGAAAAGAGGGGTGGATGTTACCACCACATGTCCAACATTAGATGGACATACACATAAGCCAATTGAGGCCTGTTGTGCGCTCTAGAAAGCGGATAAAGTTAGAATTAGTTTAAGTTTGGATTAAAAATAAACAGTTGGGTTTGATTCCCCTATGAATCTAGGAATTCCGTGTTCTCCATTCACATCCCCTCAGATCGGTTGTTTCCGGAGGCTGGGCAATGGCCCAGGAAATGTTCCAGCGTTTCACTGTCTTCCCCACACGCTCTGCACCTGCTGCTACCTTCACATCCAATCTTGAGTAGATGTACCTTCTGGCTGAGGTGTCCCGTCAGAATACCCGTCAGTCGGCTTATTTCTTTCTTGTTTAGCGTTAGGATTAGCTGAGTTTTGTCTTCACTTGGGTCAGCCCATAAGATTTTGATGATTCTTCCTGTCCCCTCATTTTCCCAAAGGTAAACTTCATTTTCTCATTTCTTGGCGTTTCGCTAAAGGTTTTGGCGGTATTCACATCTGTTATGGGTAGTGCCGTAGCACTCCTGGCTAGTTGATTGCTATCTATCAAAGGTATTGATTGTGGACTCATTAGTTGCCTGTAATATGTTTTTGTGCGGTATGTTGTGCACGGTGTCTATCAACTCGTCCACTGGTCTAAGTCTTAAAGCTGCAACGGCCGCTTCATGTTTTATTTGGATGTCTATTGGCTGTATATATATAATATTGTCTCTAAGACCCTAGTTGATGTTGTACGCATTGCTCCACATATACCTAGGCAAAACGTTCTTTGAACTTTCTGGTCTTTCCATTTAAGTTTCTTGTCTAGATATATACCTATACCTATCGTTTTGTTTTGGAAGATGGGCTCTTCATACTGACCTATTTTTGTCTTTCTAGTGAAAAGACATATCCCCGTTTTGTCGGGATTAACGTTTAAGCCCATCGGATTTTTAGCACCGTTTCGGCTTTCCTGTATAGTGAGTTAGTATTCTTTCCCATCAGAAGTAATATGACGTCATCTACATAACAGACTGGTTCAAATCCTTCATCGGTTAATTACTTTAAGTGTCCATTTATGGTAGTTACCCACAGGAGCGGTGACAGAATCCCTCCCTGTGGTTTTCCCTGACCTCCATTGTTTCTGATTGTTATGTCATGTATGCTACAGCTAATCCATCGATTCCTTAGCATATAGTTAACCCAGTCTATGATTGCCCGGTCAACTTGGAAGGTATCTAAGGATTGGATAAGTGTATTGGTGCTGATATTGTTTAAGGCTCCTTCAATGTCAATGCATACCGCAAAGGTCTTCTCAGCGAAGGTGTTTGTATTTCAGCGTATCATTGGGTATACTTCTCTTTATCATGGTGCCGATTGTACTTTCCATGGTTTGGAGTAGGAAAGAAGTTAGGTTTATTGGCCGATATAATTTTGGTGTGACGTAATTTGCCTTGCCGGGCTTGGGTATGAAGACTACCCTGGCTTCCTGCCAGACTTTCGGTTTGTATGTCAACCTTAAGCATGCATTAAAGAGTGTGGCTAGATGTGGTGATAAAAATACCGCCTCTTTCTGTAGTAATGCGGGGAAGATGTTATCCGGTCCTGTCGCTTGCAATGATGAGAAGCCTTTTAAGGCGTCTAACACCATTGACTTTTCAATAATAGGTTCCTCTGATCTTTCTTCCCTATCTGCCATGACATCGTCCATTGTCAATGTGTTCGATGGGAAATGAGCATTCATTAGGAACCTTAGTGTTTCCTTTATTGTTTGTATCCTATTACCCTCACAGCCTGCAATAGTTTCGGTTTGGGTGTGGGTCGTTGACACTGTCTACCTGTTTGCAGAACAGCTTCCAGGAGTTGCGTTTGTTTATTGTATTCTTTCATTTCATCGCGGGAAGTTGTCCCAGAATACTGTAGATTATTTTCGGCGTGCTCTGTTGTAAAGCTTTCGGACCTCTTTTCCTTTGTTCCGAATATCCTCTGATATCAAGGGTTTTTCAAAGGCAGATCTCCTTTCTCGAAGAGGACAACATTCTCCGAAAGACTACAATTACTTCCGTTAATTTTTTGACGTTCCTGTCTATGTCATTCGTGTCTAGGCACTCATAATTTGGTTGCCCTAAACTCTCCTTAACTAGTCTCCCAAACTTTATCCAGTTAGTTTTGGATTTGTTTCGGAAGTTATCTTGAACATAATATATTTCTGGTCAGAAAAGGAGTAGGGGAGACTGGGGCACCTTCGGCACTTTTTTTAGAGCTCTATATCTCAGTACTTATTCAACATATATAACAACTTTATGCCTGATTATTGTCCTCGGACACATAATTATAAAAAATTGTACCAAAAAGACATAAAAAAATAGTATTAGTTAAAAAATTTTACAGTTTTGTAAAAAAAGTCAAATTCGCCGAATGTGCCCCAACCCGGGGTAGCTTCGGCAATTGATGGGGCACATTCGGCACCATAGTCATAGCCGGGTAATTGTCATAGCTATCAGCTTGGTTGAAATTCTGATCCTCTAAAGGCTCTATTTGTTTTTAATACGCCACACAATGTTTGAATTATAGGGCTTTATTTTCTAGCGGCGGACGTTTACATCTCAAGGTCGCACGCACCATTAGAAATATGGGTTTTCTATCGCATTTTCGTCAATACAAGCACTTTTGATCTTATGTATGCAATTTCGAACCATATTAAAGGATTAGTTTTAAAGACAAACTCAAAAACATTTTAAGGAAATTATATTGCACTATCTGTACATGGCCGAATGTGCCCCACTTTAAAATGCCGAATGTACCCCGAATGTACTTTTTATAGTTTTTTTTCATTTTTTTCGATCAGTTTTGTAAAAACATTATATTTAACCACTTTTTAATAATATTGTCTTAAAAATGTAAAAAGTTTTATACACGAAATACTTACGAAAAGGAATTGAAATATTACAGAAACATCTATAAAAATACAAAAACCCATATATCTAAGTAAGCTTATTAGCTAGAAATTTCAAACTTTGTGTCAGTTATTTATTTCGATATTCGATACCTATGTATCGAAACTAGTGATGTACGGTGAGAGCTTCATATCGAAAACGCGATTGCCGAAGGTGCCCCAGTCTCCCCTACTCTTCTGAGACTCTCCATTCCTGGACCTCTTCTATTAAGTTGTCTGAACATAAAACATTATTTTCTCACTTTTTTCGATCGGACATACAGTTTTGAAGCATTTCATGTGGATTCGAATTTAATAAATTCAATTTTTATGAACAATTTATTTAATTCCCTGGAGAGATAAATTATCTGCAGCTGCTGGTAATCAAGATTTATAATGTTGCAATATTCAATACGGAAAAGAATTACATGGGATGCTCATTTATTGGCAGAAAAGCAGCAAGAAGTCAATTGATGATCCATAGACAAAATTGAAAACAATTAAAAGCCAATAAATTTCCCTAAAAATAGAATTAATTATCGAACATAGGAAATACCCAAAAACATGAGGGATTAGAGGAGAGGAGTAATAAATAACTGACATTTTGTTTTATTCAAATCCTCATTGGAGATTTTGAAGATGGTTGGTTACGTATTACGAACATAAGATAATATTTAATCTCGGCAAAAAAACGAAGTATCGGCTATTTATGTTTTGATTTTTTTGGTTGTTGTTGTTTTGCTGGAAAACACCAACATGTGTGAAATAACAACAACTCGCGAAGACCATAAAACTGCTGAAAAGATATTCAACAACAAAAAGCTACGGGAGAAACAATAACAAAAGCCATAGTTGATCGACAGTTAAACAAACAGTCAGTCGAAAAGAGTTGTAAAGTATCCAAACAAATGGGAATCAAGTGATCGGAAAGCACTTGTGACTTCGAACGTGGATGAACAACGGATGGATGGGTAGACGGACGGACGGACGGGCGGTTCGGCGGACAGACGACAAACAACAATAACACTTGTTCGTTTAGGTAAACACTCCACAAAATGTTGTTGTAGGCCCAAAAAAGCGAAAACAAAAATCAATAAAAGAAAACAAAAACTATCAACCCCCCACCCAGTGGTTAGGGGGGCCTGATCGAATCGACGTCATACAACACCCAAAATGAAATGCAACTGCAAAAAAAAGAAGGCACCCGAAAATCCCAACAACGAAAGTGAAACCAAAAAAGAAAAAAAAAATGAAAAAAAACGACACGATCACGTTCGAATTGGAACACAACAAGGGCATGCAGCTCGGCTAGGGCAGGGTAGCATGCCAAGGGAGACACACAATTTGTTTTTTTCTGATTAGAACGAATCAACAACAACAACGGCAGCAGCAGAACACTTCACCTAAAGACCCATTGGCCTACTTTTTAGGGTGCTGCTCGCCGTTGTTGTTGTTTTTATTACCGTTGTTGGAACTGCATGGAAAGAAAAACAACAACAATAATAAAATAAAATAAAAAACGAATTCATGAAGAAAAAAATCTAAATAATCTCTCCACGCCAACACAACTACAACAACAACAGTGACGGCAAAATAATTTAAGAAAATCTAATCAAGAAAAGCAAACACGCAGACACTCACACAGAGACCCACTCGCGCACTCACACATACACACACCAGCTCAACAATTGGCCCTTTGGGGGAACAGCAGTTTTGCGTTAAATTTTTCTCCCTTATGTTTATTGTTGTTGTTGCTGTTCTTTTTTTTTTGTATTGTGTATTTTTATTTATTTATTTTTAAAAAAGCTAAATTTATAGGGGCTAGCGAAAGCTAACGCAAGAGTGAAAGAGATAGCAACACTATTAAAGGGCTATCAATGTTGAAAACAAAAGGGGGAACAATATTCCAACCCACACTGGTTCTCAAGTGATTTATTCGCCGATATCGTGTAGTTTTGGAATTGTTTTTATAGTCAATTGAATATTCGATTCGGGTTACACGATGAGACTATTTGCAGCAAAGATTTCCGACCTATCTTACGTTGAAGAGCATCAATATTTGTTACTTATGTATGCATTCGAGGTGGGGTGCATGGGATGATCATGTATAAAATTGTGTATGTATACCTTATATGCATTGATTATAGTGTTTATATGCATATGTTCGGCTATAAATAATATATAACTCAGATATATGTTATTTACCGTCTAATAGGTAGGCAAATGTGGCTAACTCTTAGTAGGATTAGTGTACAAGTTATAGGTAATACTAGAGTAACTTCGTGTAATGTGGACCACCATTTTATTTTTTTGATATTATTTTTTACCGTAACAACGGTAAAAAATAAAAACTAATTGTTTTCACAACATAGTAGATTTGTTGGCTAAATATGTTCCAGGTCAAATATTATTTATATTTGTCTATAAACATGTTATTGCATTATATTTCAAAAAACTCTAAACTGCGAATAAAAATAACTTGGCTGATAATGTGGACCAGTATGTGTGGGTAATGAAGATCAGTAAGTTAAAGGTAGGTTGTGCATTGGTTGTGATAAATTTCCATTTATTGCACTCTTGGGTATCAATGAATGCAAAAATAGATGGGTTAATGTTTTGGAATAGCCCCCATTTAAGGGTACCGGCCCATTTGTGGTATTTTGAAGGTCCTTGCTTCATTATCGAGATTTCAGAGGATAGAATACCACCTCGCATATTAAATGCGCCCATGTTTCGAACTCGTCCACATGAAAAGGTCCCACTTTTATATAGTGGTCCACATTACCCATCGAATATTACATATATATTACATTGAATATTTTTACTTCAAAATAATTATCGGCTTCAAAAATGAATAATTAATGGTCACCGATTATAAATACTGCTAAACGCATATTTTTGTTAAAGAAAACCAGAAAACCACATAACTTCTTTATATTCGAGAAAAACCAAGTGTTCGACTATTTTGCAAAAACGTTCAACTATTGTACTAAAAATTTTTAAATCACACTTTTACAATCAGAGCTACATTTTCTACTAATAAATTTTCAACATTGCAATTATTTATTAAAAACCAAGTTTGATGATTGTTTTCACTAATTAGGAAAACATTTATCAATGCCGACATATTTCAAGCATTATCTTAGATATGGGGGGTTGTCCACATTAGACGCCTGGTCCACATTACCCGAAGTTGGGTAAGTAGTTGGCGTGTTTGAGGGGTTCTAAATAAAGAATCGGACCTATATATACAACGCATAAATTTGTATATAAGTCAGCCTTGCAGAACCCCTTATACAAAAACACCGAAAAGGGTTCCGTTCTATGGGAGTTATGCCAAACGGTATCCTGATACTGATAGTTTATGGTAGAAAGATTTGATATATCAATTTAGTAGAAAATATGTCCAAACTCCCCAAAATACCGAACAATGGGTGTACCATTAGATGGGGGTTACCCGGAAACATGGACCAATGTTGATAATTTTTTGTAAGGGCATTTTCTACCTAATGAGAATCCAAAATATTAAATTGCTCCCAAATTGGTTGAAACACGCCCCGATGGGGGCTTACCTAAAATATGGACTAATATTGAGCATTTTTTTAAGACGATTTTTACCATACCACAAGATTCCAATTCAAAAAAGTTCGGTGGGATCAGTATATTCCGACTATATGATACCCTACTCAACTACCACTGTGCTCTAAGTTTCTAAGGATCTATATTCCGAGCCCGGGTAATATTTCGCGACATTTGCACTCAGATTTTGCTGTCAGATCTGCGGCATCTTTTTCGAATCATGTTTCCCATATCCGGTTACATACAACAACATAATTCATATCAATTTAAAGGTCTTGTACATATTGGCAACTTCTACGGTCTAGGTCTGTTGGGAGTTTATATATACGTCATAGAATGCAAATGTTGGTATTTTCACACAAAAATCCATAAATATTAACCGGTTTTCATCAAATAAAGCATGTTTGTTTCTTAGTCAGATCCTTTCTCTGTGTAAAAAGTCGTCATGTTGGGGTAATAACTGTGGCCTCTAGAGCGACCATAAAAACAGATAAAAATAAAGTTTTTGGTCCACTTCATGCCTTAATTATTTTCTTTGGCCAGAACTCATCCTACATGCAAAATTTCGTGACGATTGATCCATAAATGTGGCCTGTCTCCCATAGCTGAATCGAAATATGAATATCGGTATACAATGGCACGTTATATTCGTATATTGAATAATTTCTGGAAAATACCGAAAATTGTTATAATTTCTATGAAACATATATTAAACATTTATACGGATAATATCTGTATAGCTCATCCGTTGCATATATGTATCCACAAGAATCCACAATGAAAAGTCAGCGCTACTTCGTTGGGAATATGCGGTAAAATCTTCAAAATATCGAAAGTTAGGCGATGATTCTTTAATGGGTTCAATGTTAAAACTTTTAACTTCATCGAAAATTTTCTGCGAAAATGATTTTTAACCCACGAGATCTCGAAATGCCACTTTCAAAATAGCGAAAATGGTTTGGTTAGGTTGAATAGATAGGTGGTTGAATATACATAGGTCATACTCTTAAGCCAGTGACAACGCCTGTTATGCGATCTAGAAAGAAAGTAAAGTTAGAGAAAACCATCTCTATAAGCTTCTTGGAATTCTGTGATCATAGTGAAGTCCTTCAGTTTTTTTCCATTCAAACTCCTTCCGGTCATGAATAGCAGAGATGGTCCGTCAGAAACATATCCGACCATTAGGTTTTTGACAAAATAGATATTTCCATTAGTGAATTGTGAAAATTACATATGCTTTTATGCAACCCATATAAAATGTCAAAACTTTTTCTCAAAAAAGTTTAATATTTTTAATAGCCTGATATATAAATATTGTATATTCCTGAAAATAACAGCATGTGGTAGAAATATTGAATTATTTATATTGAAATATTGAAATAATTTATACAAATATATGACGTTTTCGACATTTACAACTTTTTGACGAACGGTCGGAAACCAAAAAATCAGGGACCGTAACGGTTATAACTTATATCAAATCAGGTAAAAAATAACTTTTATTATGTGACTTAAATTAAAAAAATCCACTTTAATTATTTATTTTTTAACGGAAAAAATAAACGTTGATTTATAATTGTTAAAAATGAATTTTATTTTTTCCGTCAAAAATAAAAGTCGATTTTTATCTTTTCCGTCAAAAATAAAAGTCTTTTTGGGACTTTTATTTTTTCCGTCAAAAATAACAGTCTTTTTGGGATTTTTATTTTTTCCGTCAAAAATAAAAGTCTTTTTGAGATTTTTATTTTTTCCGTCAGAAAATAAAAGTCTTTTTACGTAAATAAACATATAGAGCTTGGTACCAGTTATATAACCTTTGACTTAATAGTCAGGGGAACGATTCTTTAATTTATATTCATGATTTGGTACAATAGACTATTTTTTAAAAATGTATAACAAATATTTTTTACCTTTGATCTTGATTACTTATGTGTACACTTATTGTAATAAGGACAGAAATTTATAAATTGTAATTTTATAACTGATTACAAGTTGTATAAACTTATTTACATAAAAAGAGTTTTATTTCCTGACGGAAAAAATAAAAATCCCAAAAAGACTTTTATTTTTGACGGAAAAAATAAAAATCATTTTTAACAGTTAAAAATCAACGTTTATTTTTTCCGTTAAACAATAATCCTTAACATGGGAACTGAGAGTGTTTTCTCAAGATCACTCAATATCCTTAATGGGCTCCTCAATACGAATCTATTGGTATATGACACTATTGGCGTCCCATGTCTCTAACATGAAGATTTTTTTGTTCGCATTTTAAAAAATAACTGTTATTTTCGGTCCCTGCAAAAAATACGTGAAACGGGCCATCCCTAGTGAATAGTGTCATTTTCCAAGATTTGTGTTCGAAAGCTTGCAAAAGCTGGATAATCTTAAATTAGTGGGGGCTCCTAGGAGAAAACTCACGTTATGAAAAATATTGACATTTTCAACATATCTAAAGGAGATCAATATTGATATTTTTTGGTAGTGAGATTTGTTATATGGGGGCCACACCAAAACGTGGACCGATATATGCCCATATCATAAGGTGGATTTGAACAAACAATTTCTAAAATACCAAATATTTGGCGTCACCGATATATCCGATTTTCATTACCAAACATCATATTACAAAGTAACCTCATCTTTTTTCAGTCTGCCTTGGTTAATCTTCACATTATGAAGAGGTATAGTGGCTTGACCAATACACCTTATTTCTAAATCGCAACCAAAGCATTTGGAGCCGCATTCCCCATAGCAAATACCAAAAATAATGAGTTAACATTCATAAAATACAAAGATAATACTTTAAAAATATATATATATATATATATCTATACCTCACCATAAGGAGGAAGGTATAATAAATGTCTCATTCAATATGGAGCACTTTACGGGGTTTCAGAGGGTTGACAATTTTTATTATCAATGTCAATGTTTGGGCATAGACTCCATATAAAGATGTCGATTTTTTGAATATTAAAGACCTTAGTCGAATTTTTCAACATAAAAGTTTGTAATTTGTCATCAGGGAATAATAACCCCCTACTAGTCAATGTACCATGTTTATACCACGGCAAGATTCTAGTTTTTCTTTGGAAAATTATTTTCAAAATTGTTTAAGTTTTTTCTTCTATTAAAATTTCTTTCCACATTGAAGTCTATCCCATTTGCCTTCACTGCTCTTTCAATCATCGGAAAATGAAATCTCTTTCGAACATTATTGACATACTCTGTAAAAAATTAACATCAAAATTGCAATCAAATTACAAAGGATCATATCAAAACAATTCCGAAATTAGGTCACTGGGGCACAAAAAAGACGTCATAATCCAAAAATATGTAAGTTCAGGTAATAACAAATTGTTTGCCACATGAGGTAGATAAAATATCGCTAATCGCTTTTGAAGTTAATGGAAAGTGAAAGGAAATCTTATTTTTTGAAATTACCAGCATTTTTTAAGACATTCTCCAGCCAACAAGAGAAAAAAGAAAAATAAAAGAATGAAAACACCAGTACAACAATCCTCCAAACATACGTTTTGTTGTAAATCGAAAAAACAGCTGCAAGCCAAGATGATAGTTTATTTGTCTGGCGGTTACAACTTCAAACAATTTGCATAATAAGGTGTTAAAACCTTAAATAGTTGTTGCAACAGGCAGCAACGTCGGCAACAGACAACAACAACAATGCAACCGACCGACCCTAGTTGGAATATAAAATTATAAATTGTACTAAAACAAATTTATCGATATTTCGGGATCTAATGATTTGTTGAGATATATAAATGGTTAGTAAGCTGTAAATGTATCGTCCATGTGGCAGCAAAGTAAATTTTTGGCCAAGGAAGGGAACAAATCATTATTTTCCCTGCTGACAAAATCAAGTGATTTTCCCCGCTGAGAGTCATTAATATCGCCATCAGCAACACCAACTCGGACCAGTTGTGTGGCACCACCACCACCCAAAAAATATCAATTGCATAAATATTTAGAAACAACAACAGCAAAAACAACTACGACATAAGTAATGCCAAAGTGAGAATAATCACAACAGACATATGAGAACAGTGGCAACGATGGGGAAAAATAAATAAATTCGAACAAAATCACAGAATGAAACAAATTAGAGGTAATGGTGTGGGGATGAGCCTAGTTACGGTACTATGCCAAAATGGGGAAGCAGACAAGGGACTCAGTCGTGGAATATTTACGATTGCTGCAAACGGAGTCGAAATTTTGTTAGCAAAGGGAAAGGAACTACGCTGCGTAGGGGATCTATTCCAAACCCTCAACGACAGAGTCGAAGAAAAGAAAAGATAACGTGATTACAACAGGTCAAGACCTTCTTAATTTTTATTGGGGTCGGATATTCCTTCATTCACGCATTGTAGGTTCGAACTTCACCTGTAGATGTCTCTAGTCGCAGTTATCGCCACAAGTACACAGCTAATAGTCAAAACTGAATCTGAGTTTAAGAACCACCAGAGAAGAATAATATCCACAAAAACTTCTGGTGACAGCAGGGGACTCGAACTGTAGCTCAAAGTCAAAAAATTGACGTAAAACCAGCAAAGATAGTGCCAAGCTCACGATCATAGAGACAGAAACTGGTCTGTGCGAGTCGATGAAACAAGAACCTACAGCAAACAGATGCCCATAAAGATTAGCCTGACTTTCTCTCCATTTTTTCTGAAGGGGCAAAAACCACAAAAAAAAACTCTGGGAATTCCAAAAGTAACAGCCGAGCTACACGAAAGAGGAATATGGCACCAAGACCTTACTAAAATTCGCCATCTTACTAGAATCTATCCACAAAGTATTTCAGAGATGAGCTCTGCTACGAGCTATCCACAATAAGCGGATGTGGTCAATAACAAGATCAGGGGGCCCCCTCTACAAAAAGGGAACGCTTTGGATATGTTAACCTGCGAGCGTTAAAGTTGAGTCATTCTGGAATAAACTAGTTCAAGGGAACTATTCCGCAAAAGGAAAGGAAGGATCGGTACTAGTTCTTTGGTTCTTCTCTAAAAAGAAAAGATAGTCCAACTGTAGCGGTTAAGAAGTCCTGAAGAAGTTAGAGTCTGGTCTTGATCAACAGAACGCATGGATGAAGTCTTTGGTTTTGCAGAACAAAATACTGCTGGCGAATAAGTTACTCTAAGTGGGGAAGGCCTAGCCATGGCAAGTCGGACAATGATCAAGGGTAAGGTAGGATCCGGGAGAATTACGTTCAGGATGGTGCAGCTGTCTCAATTTTAATTGGGCACAGATTGATGACAATATGCTGAATGTCTACCCAATATGTGGTACTGGCTGCATTTATTCAAATTACTTCGAAAATCGGAAATAGGGCATATCTAAATTTGGATATAAGACCATAACCTGGATGAATGGAGGGACTCCCAGGAGTACTCCTTCTCTGACAACAGATTCTCATTGCCACCACCGAAACCTATATACTTCCGAAACGATCCCAAGACTATTTGGGTAACGTTCGGGACACTAAACTTAGGGCAGCCCTACTATTACGGACAGAAACATCAATGGACTAAGGAGGTACTAGTGAAAAAAAAAC
>NW_026881600.1:0-34882 GCF_032173495.1 Musca vetustissima | reverse complement strand
TTTTTATGAAATTTCACACACATCGTTCTAGACTTAACTCAGTACGTTGTGCCGAATTTCGTGCAAATCGAAGGATATAAAATGACTTTGGTGCATTATTTACCTAAAATCGGACGAAAATATATGTGGGAGCTATATCGAAACCCGAACTGATTTTCCCGAAATTCACCACTTATTATTCTAGATTCAATTTATTACGCTATGCCAAATTTCGTGCAAATCGAAGAATATAAAAAGACTTTGGTGCACTATTTACCTCAAATCGGACGAAAATATATATGGGAGCTATATCTAAATTTGAACCGATTTTTATGAAATTGCACACACATCTTTCTAGGCTTAATTCAATACACTATGCCAAATTTCGTACAAATCGAAGGATATAAAAGGACTTTGGTGCATTATTTACCTCAAATTGGACGGAAATATATATGGGAGCTATATCTAAATTTGAACCGATTTTTATGAAATTTCACACACATCGTTCTAGACTTAATTCAGTACGTTGTGCCGAATTTCGAGCAAATCGAAGGATATAAAATGACTTTGGTGCATTATTTACCTAAAATCGGACGAGAATATATGTGGGAGCTATATCGAAACCTGAACTGATTTTCCCGAAACTCACCACTTATCATTCTAGATTCAATTTATTACGCTATGCCAAATTTCGTGCAAATCGAAAGAAATATAGGGACTTTGGTGCACCATTTACCTTAAATCGGACGAAAATATATATGGGAGCTATTCCCAATTTCAATAGAGTTCGTCCTTGAACCAAATCAATGAGCTGTGCCAAATTGCATCCAATTCTAATCAAATATGCGACCTGTACTTTATTTACTATTTAACATGGACAGACGGACGGACGGACATGCATAAATGGACTCAGAAAGTGATTCTATGCATATTCTCAAAAGGAACCATGTGTCTATCTCGATTATTTTTGCCTGTTACAAACATATGCACAAAGACATAATCCCCTGTATCACAGTGTTGTGAAGGGTATAAAAATTCCACGCCTTTATAAGGATCAGGCCAACAAATATTACTAATATTCAGTACAGCCCTTCTAATTACTTGTCCAGATTCCCTTCAACGTGGAACTCCCACATCCGAGTATATACGACAATATAATTGGTATCAA
This sequence comes from Musca vetustissima, assembly GCF_032173495.1. NCBI lineage: Eukaryota > Metazoa > Arthropoda > Insecta > Diptera > Muscidae > Musca > Musca vetustissima. The sequence continues at coordinate 33,735 of NW_026881600.1, read as the reverse complement.
TGTAAATGTCAACCATTCCTCTTGGATGTAATATCAACCTCTTGAGTTTATGTCCTTCAGGGCTAAATATATATGCTATAGAATACAAATTTTGTAATTTTTCACACAAAAGTCAGGGTTCATTTGATGCGCTAAATATTGACCGATGTTTATCAAAAACATGCCTTTTCTTTGGCCCAATCAAGTTAGTATTACCTCATGATTTGTTGGTATCCTTTGCGAGTGTGTCAAAACAATTATCAGCAAAAGGGCACATATTCCCAATATGAAGCATGAAAACAGGGTATAGGAATCCAAATCCAAGGTGACCAATAGTAGGGGAAATATCAGACAACTACAGCCGAAGATGGCTTTACACCAACCATTTAATGGACGTTCGTTATGTACCACTGGGATAACCAAGGCCAACAGGACATAAAAATGGCTCTGGAAAGGATGTTGGATTTATTTGTGATAAGTGGCAGGATGGAAATACCTACCATTACGATTTTAATTGGAAGGGAATGGGAACTCAAGGCCCTAATGGGATTTATGCAATTCCAAAATTGCTGCCACGGCTTGACATTCAGATCCACTGGATTGTATAGTGATTCGGGATAGCAATCACTCTCTAAGGACTCTGAACTACTTGAGAGGAAATTAACTTTTTTCAGCATTTGAGGCTTCTTCCGATGGGCCTTGAAAGAGAACATTCTACAAATAAGGTAGAGAATATACCCCACCATACTTATGTGTGAATGTATGTCGATCATTGATTCCGATTTCAAATATTCCTCTTGATTTTCATTTAACATTTCATTTTGGACCGCGGCATATAAATATAACCAGGCCACAGTAAGGAAGAACATGTCACGTAAAAATATCGTGGCATTGATTCGAAATCCACCACGATAGGAGAGGAGACATAACCCAATGACCCAACAGGTAAATATTTTACCAAATGTCATGGCATGTAGCAAAGAATCCGAACGATTATATTCAAAACAACTGTAGATCATGGAAAGGCCATATGGTAGAGTGAAGAGGATACCCAAGACAATGCAACCAAAATCGTAATTGGGGATGTGCAAGTAATTGGCCAAGGCAATGGAGTTGGGGAGGAGGCTGGTGGGGAGAAAAAACCGACAAGGTTTATATTTCGGGGTATATCCAGGATTACTTACAAATATCTAGCATTAACATAGAGACTCAAAGCGTATAGCAGCAAAATCGTTACAGCCAATGTCAAGGACAGCCATGGTGTATGCCATTGCAGGACACATTCGAATAAATATAGATAATTTATAAGGCTCACCACACCATTACAGCTGGTGGTGGTCTGGACAAATTCACAGGCATCTTTAATGTCTTCACTCTTCAATATTTCCCACAAAATCATAATGCCTTTTGTGACGGGTCCAATTTTCTAAGAGGATTTTAATTGAATTATTATTGGGAAATGTCAAATTCCAAGACATTTTTATCGGAATGAAAATTTATTTGTACTTTTTTAATTATTTTTTGGGGTCTATGTATAGGCGTGAATTCTTATACCCTACACAACTATGTTGTCGGGGTATTAAAGCTTTGTGTAGCCCCAAGAGTTTGTAACGCAGCGAAATATTGGTCCTAGGCCCACCTTTTAGTATACCGATCGTCATATCTCGACTAGCTGAGTCGATCTAGTCACGTGTGTCCGTCCATCCGTCTGTCCATTATAATTTTTTAGGCCCACCTTTTATTATACCGATCGCCATATCTCGACTAGCTGAGTCGATCCAGACATGTGTGTCCGTCCGTCTGTCCATTATAATTTTTTAACACGAAATTTTGAATGTAGGATGAGTTCTGGCCAATGCAGACCCCCTATTGTTTTTGGTAAAGATGGGTGAATATTTAGGGTATGAAAGGGACCCTGACTTTTGTGTGAAAAATTACAAAATTTGTATTTTATAGCGGATATATTTTCTCCTGAAGGACATAGAGCCGAGAAGTTGATAGTATATCCAAGAGGAGTTGTTGACCTTTAAATTGATACCAATTATATTGCCGTATGTACTCGGATTTTGGAGTTACACTTAAATGTTTACAGGTGCTTAAGTATTCAGATATTATTTAGTAACCCATTACCACTCTAGAAGACGGAAATATAGCGCTGATAGCTTTGAAGTTTTCCATGAGGATCCAGTTATGGTCAAGGACAACACCTATAACTTTCGGTGATTATCAGATTATATTTATGGGATGAAGTGGACCGAATACCTTTTTATACCCTTCACCACACTGTGGCACAGGAGAAGGCAAAAGAAACAAGTGAAAAAAGCGTTAAGTTCGGCCGGGCCGAACTTTGGATACCCTCCACCATAGTTATACTGACAGATACCTACAATGAAAATATAGGGAACATAGCAAAGAGTGGACATATACCGATAATTCTACAAACCAAATACAAACTTCAGCAATTTTTAATGGGGATTTTCCTAAAATCTGTAAGATCCAAAAAGTGGACTGATACTGATAACGCATGGTAGAGTATAAAATCCTCAAACTATAATAAAAAGTGAATATTTGGGGATATCATTATATGAGGGATATGCCTAAATCATCACCGGTATATGCCAATTTTGAATCCAATATTTTAATTGTTTATCTCAATTATTTCCTTCAGGAGGTATCGCTATATTGAGGAGATGCCTTAATGTCTGCCGATATATTTCATTATCGTCATGTTTGAGTTTTTTTTATCACAATATCTTTAGAATAGTCTTTGTAGGGTAAAATTGACTATTCCCCGTAACGACTACCCAACCGCAACACACGGAACATATCAGATAACTATTTTAATATAAACAGATAACCAAAGTTCGGCCGGGCCGAACTTTGGATACCCTCCACCATAGATATACTGACAGGTACTTGAAATGAAAATATAGGGAACACACCAAAAAGTGGGCATATACCGACATTTTTAAAAAGGGGTTTACATAATCCCTTTAATATAAAAAAGGGGCTTATATGGGAACTACCCCAAATAGGGGGCGAATATTAATAATTTGTTACAATTTACTACTACAAAATACCAAATTGCAGCAAATTCGGTTAAAAACCGCGATCAAGAACCCCAAAATACCGAAAATTGGGGGTACCCTTATATGGGGGCTATCCGAAATACGGAAAATTAAGAGCTACCGTTATATGGGGGCTACCAGAAAAAGTGGACCTATATTTATAATTTTTTGTGGAGACATTTAGTACCCAATGTACCAAATTTCAGCGAATTCGGTTGAAAAACGCGCTAAAGAACCCCAAAATACCGAAAATTGAGGGGTTCCCTTATATGGGAGCTATGCCAAAACGTGGACCGATATATCCCATCTTAGAACTTGACCTGCCTGTAGACAAAAGACAACCCTATGCAACATTTCAGCACCCTATCTCAATTCCTTCGGAAGATAGCGTGATTACAACAGACGGACGGACATGGCTAGATCGTCTTAGAATTTTACCCTGATCAAGAATATATATACTTTATAGGGTCGGAAATGAATATTTCGATGAGCTACAAACGGAATGACAAAATTAATATACCCTCCATACTGTGGTGGAGGGATAAAGATGTGTGTTAAATTTCTTCAAAATCGGTCCAGATTTATATATAGCTTCCATATATATTTTCGTCCGATTTTAGGTAAATGGTGCACCAAAGCCCCTATATCCTTTTGCATAGCGTGCTGAATTAAGTCTATAAAAGTGTGTTAAATTTCTTGAAAATCGGCCCAGATTTATATATAGGTTCCATATATATTTTCGTCCGATTTAAGGTAAATGGTGCACCAAAGTACCTATATATCATTCGATTTGCACGAAATTTGGCACAGCGTACTGAATCGAGTCTAGAATGGTGTGTATTAAGTTTCGTTAAAATCGGTTCAGATTTAGATATAGCTCCCATAGCCCGATTTTAGGTAAATGGTGCACAAAAGTCTCTGAAAATCATTTGATTTGCACGAATTTTGGCACAGCGTTCTGAATTAAGTCTAGAAAGATGTGTTTTAAATTTCTGTAAAATCGGTCCAGATTTATATATAGCTTCCATATATATTTTAGTTCGATTTTTAGTAAATGGTGCACCAAAGTCCCTATATATCATTTGATTTACACGAAATTTGGCACAGCATACTGAATTGAGTCTAGAACGATGTATGTTAAATTTCTTGAAAATCGGTCCAGATTTATATATAGCTTCCATATATATTTTGGTCCGATTTTATGTAAATGGTGCACCGAAGTCCCTATATATCCTTCAATGTGCACGAAATTTGGCATAGCGTACTGAATTAAGTATAGAATGATGTGTGAAAAGTTTCGTGGAAATCGGTTAAGATTTATATATAGCTCCCATATATATCTTCGTCCGATTTAAGGTAAATGGTGTACCAAAGTCCCTATATATATTTCGATTGGCACGAAATTTGGCATAGCGTACTGAATTGAGTTTAGAATGGTGTGTATTAAGTTTCGTGAAAATCGGTACAGATTTCGATATAACTACCATATATATATTCGTACGATTTTATGTAAATGGTGCACCAAAGTCCCTACATATCATTCGATTGGCACGAAATTTGGCCGAGCGTACGGAATTAAGTCTAAAACGATGTGTGTTAAATTTCTTGAAAATCGGTTCAGATTTAGATATAGCTCCCATGTGTGTTTTTCGTCCGATTTAATTTAATGTTGCACCAAGCTCGTGTGTATTTTTAAAATATTTTTTTAAGGTTTATATATATATATAGGCGTGGATTTTTAAAATATTTTTTTGAGGTATATATTTATAGGCGTGGAATTTTTAAAATATTTTTTTTAGAAATATATTTATAGGCGTGGATTTTTAAAATTAATTTTTTGAGGTATATATTTATAGGCGTGGATTTTTAAAAAAAGTTTGTATTTGTAAAACATTTTTTTAAAGGGGTGGATTTTAAAATTTGTTCTAATAGGCGTGGATTTAATTTTTTTTAATAGGCGTGGATTTTTAAAATAATTTTTTTGAGGTATATATTTATAGGCGTTGATTTTGAAAATAATTTTTTTGAGGTATATATTTATAGGCGTTGATTTTGAAAATAATATTTTTGAAGTATATATTTATTTATAGGCGTGGATTTTTAAAATTAATTTTTTGAGGTAGGGGAGACTGGGGCACCTTCGGCATCGGGGCAACTTCGACAATCGCGTTTTCGATATGAAGCTCTCACCGTACATCACTAGTTTCGATACATAGGTATCGAATATCGAAATAAATAACTTACACAAAGTTTGAAATTTCTAGCTAATAAGCTTATTTAGATACATAGGTTTTTGTATTTTTATAGATGTTTCTGTAATATTTCAATTCCATTTCGTAAGTATTTCGTGTATAAAACTTTTTAAATTTTTAAGACAATATTATTAAAAAGTGGTTAACTACGATGTGTATTATTATAGAAATATTTAAAAATATAATATTTTTACAAAACTGATCGAAAAAAATGAAAAAACTATAAAAAGTACATTCGGGGCACATTCGGCATTTTAAATTGGGGCACATTCGGCCATATACAGGTTGTGCAATATTATTTCCTTAAAATGTTTTTGAGTTTGTCTTTAAAACTAATCCTTTAATATGGCTCGAAATTGCATATAAAAGATCAAACGTGCTTATATTGACGAAAATGCGATAGAAAACCCATATTTCTGATGGTGTGTGCGACCTTGAGATGTAAAGGTCCGCCACTAGAAAATAAAGCCCTATAATTCAAACATTGTGTGGCGTATTAAAACCAAATAGAGCCTTTAGATAATAAGAATTTCAACCAGACTGATAGCGATGACAATTACCCGGCTATGACTATGGTGCCGAATGTGCCCCATCAAATGCCGAAGCTACCCCGGGTTGGGGCACATTCGGCGAATTTGACTTTTTTTACAAAACTGTAAAATGTTTTAACTAATACTATTTTTATATATCTTTTTGGTACTATTTTTCATAATTAAGTGTCAGAGGACAATAATCAGCCATATAGTTGTTATATATGTTGAATATGTACTGAGATATAGAGCTCTAAAAAAAAGTGCCGAAGGTGCCCCAGTCTCCCCTATATATTTATAGGCTTGGATTTTTAAAATAATTTTTTTGAGGTATATATTTATAGGCGTGGAATTCTGAAATAATTTTTTTAGGTATATATTTATAGGCGTGGATTTTTAAAATAATTTTTTTGGGGGTTATATATGTTTAAATTTCTTAAATAAATTTTATTTCACATATTTGTCATAACAATTGATATTTTCTTATCAATTTACTTTATAAAATTGTTAACCACAAATAAATATATCCTCAAAGGATCAGACACACACTCAAAGGAAACCACCATAAACCACAGACAATAAATAAATTTCCTTTAAATTGCATCTTCAAAACTTTTACACTTAACCATTTGAACCATGAACCACTACCACTCCTCCACATTATTACCTTCAATCAAAGGATACATTTTCTCCATTTCATCCAATCTAAGAAGGCAGAGAGACCTTGTTAACCATTTGTCGTGCCCAACACATGCATGCATGCGGGACAACTCTAAGAAGACTCTGAAGATGTTGTCGACGTCGCCTTTTGCTAAACATGTGTGGCATTACAAGGACACTTTGTGTTTGTTTTGCTTCGAGCAGTAACAGATGACAAGCATTTGCTCTACGGCTTCATATTTTCTTGTTATCCTGACGTCGTCGACGAAGTCTGCTGGAGAGCAGTAGTAAAAAAAACGAAACTTTTCTTTACCCGTGGTAAATGATGCAGGCAAAAAGCAATTGCTTGTAAAACATGGCACAAAAAGAAGAAGACGAAGAAAAAAATACTTACACTTGTCGTTGGTTGTCGGTCCCGACAAAAAAGGCCAGAGGGTTGTATTTCTATGGCGCATTAAATGCAATCGATTTCACTTGAATACGAAGTAAGGCAGATCATGTGTGTTTGAAATAGAAAAAAAATTAATAATAAAAAATACGATTTGTAAAATATTTTATAAAAAAAAGTCCAGCCTTCTAAAGTCTTTGAATTTTTTTAAAGTCCTGCCTTTTAAAATCCACGCCTCTGAGGTCCTTGAAAAAAATATTTCCTCTCAAAGTCCCTTTAGAAATTCCGATTCCTAATTAAGTTATTCACATTTCATTTGCTTTGTTACGTACACACGCACACACACATCCAGCCGCAGCCAACAATCTGCCTCGCAAATAATCAATATCCCAACCCCAGAAGATTAATCCGGTTTAGCAATATTCGGAAAATGTTATCAAATAAAATCTCTACTTGAATTGTATTACCCACATAACGATTAACCTCAGCTAATGTCGAAGCAGAGATTTAATTGATGCAGGTGATGCAATGCATATAAAGTGTGCACACATCGACACACACACACAAATTCATTTACATATTCCAAATATCCGCAGGACATAGTCTAATTATACTTTGATTACACTCATTTACACACACACACATACACTTGCACATACACACACTTAAAATTCATTAGGATGTGTTGCTGTCATTTTGGTTAGATTGGCCATTGTCGTGTTAATGGGCCAACACAATGGCTGGATGCCGACACTTAATTATTATGTCAACACGCTTCAATTACACACATAGACACACAAACATACCACATTACACATACACACACAAGCCTTAATTAAGGACACATACCTTGATAGTCACATATATTGGTAATCAGAATAAAATGATTTTAAAAAATCCACCCCAAAAATGAATTTAAAAAATACCCCCCAAAAATGAATTTAAAAAATCCACGCCTATAAATATACCCCCCAAAATTAATTTAAAAACCCACGCCTATAAATATACCCCCCAAAAATGAATTTAAAAATCCACGCCTATAAATATACCCCCCAAAAATGAATTTAAAAAATCCACGCCTATAAATATACCCCCCAAAAATGAATTTAAAAAATCCACGCCTATAAATATACCCCCCAAAAATGAATTTAAAAAATCCACGCCTATAAATATACCCCCCAAAAATGAATTTAAAAAATCCACGCCTATAAATATACCCCCCAAAAATGAATTTAAAAAATCCACGCCTATAAATATACCCCCCAAAAATGAATTTAAAAAATCCTCGCCTATAAATATACCCCCCAAAAATGAATTTAAAAATCCACGCCTATAAATATACTCCCCAAAAATGAATTAAAAAAATTCACGCCTATAAATAAACCCCCCCCAAAAAATGAATTAAAACCAGTAAGGAATGTAGTAAAGTCAACAGATGAATCCTAACAGACGTCGAATTTTTAAAGGACCAGTAAAATGAAATTGGATCAATAAACATGTCATTCTGCAACCGATACAAAATTTTTCATTTGGTCAGATATATAAGCTATATCTAAATCTGAACCGATTTCAGGAAACATAACACACATCATTCTAGACCTAATTCATTACGCTGTGCTAAATTTCGTGCAAATCGGAAGCTATATAGGGAATTTGGTGCACCATTTACAATAAATCGGACGAAAATATATGTGGGAGCTATATCTAAATCTTAATCGATTTCTACGAAATTTAACACACATCCTTCTAGAGTCAATTCAGTACGCTATGCCAAAATTCATGCAAATCGGAAGATTTTCAGGGACTTGTGTGCACCATTTACCAAAAATCGGCCGAAACTATATATAGGACCTATATCTAAATCTGAACCAATTCTCACGAAACTTAGCACACATCATTCTACACTCAATTCAGTACGCTGTGCCAAATTTCGTGTAAATCGGAAGATATATAAGGACTTTGGTGCACCATTTACATGAAATCGGACGAAAATATTTATGGGAGCTATATCTAAATCTGAACCGATTTGCAGGAAATTTTACACACATCCTTCTAGACCTAAGTCAGTACGCTGTGCCAAATTTCGGGCAAATCGAAAGATATATAGGGACTTTGGTACACCATTTACATGAAATCGGATGAAAATATGTATGGGAGATATATCTAAATCTGAATCGATTTCCACGAAATTTAACACACATCCTTCTAGACCTAAGTCAGTACGCTATGCCAAATTTCGTGCAACTCGAAAGATATATAGAGACTTTATTGCACTATTAACTTAAAATCGGACAAAACTATATATAGGAGCTATATCTAAATCTGAATCAATTTTCACGAAACTTAACACACGTCATTCTCACATCTAAATGTGAACCGATTTTCATGAAACTTCGCTCACATCATTCTAGACCTAATTCAGTAGGCCATACCAAATTTCGTGCACTATTTACCTAAAATCCGACGAAAATATATATGGGAGCTACATCTAAATCTGGACCGATTTTCAAGAAACTTAACACACATCATTCTAGACCTAATTCATCATGCTATGCCAAATTTCGTGCAAATCGGAAGATATGTAGGGACTTTGGTGCACCATTTACATTAAATCGGACGAATATATATATGGGAGCTATATCTAAATCTGGACCGATTTTCAGGAAACTTAAGACAAATTATTCTAGACTTAATTCCGTACGCGGTGTCAAATTTCGTGCAAATCGAAAGATATATAGGGACTTTGGTGCACCATTTACATTAAATCGGACGAAAATATATATGAGAACTATATATAAATCTGGACCGATTTTCACGAAACTTGGCAGACATCACTCTATGCTCAATTCAGTACGTTATGTCAAACTTCGTGCAAATTGAAAGATATACAGCGACTTCGGTGCACCATTTGGACGAAAATATATATGGGAGCTATGTCGAAATCTGAACCAAATTTTCCCGATTTTAATAGGATTCGTCCTTGGGCCAAGTAAATGAGCTTTAACAAATTTCATTCAATTCGGATTATAAATGCGACCTGTACTTAGTTTACAATTTAACACGAACATGCATAAATCGACTCAGAAAGTGATTACACCTAAGTCTGTTTTTACACGGTAGATTGGTTCCAGATGAAGCCGTGTAAAAAAAGACATTGATCTTATACATAAAGGGAATTCCCCTAAATTAGTGCTATTATAAAATCGAATAAAAAAATTAAAAATATTCAATTTTCAAACCGTGTACAAAAAGGCCGTGTGTATATGCATCTTCTCAAAAGGAACTATGGGTGTATCTCTTTTCCCTTTGCCTGTTACAAATATATGCACAAATACATAATACCCTGTACCACAGTGTGGTGAAGGGTATAAAAATTCACGACTATAAATATACGGACAAAAAATTAATTTAAAAAATCCATGCCTATATAAGGACCCGCGAAAAATATTTATTAACCAGTAAGGAAAGTAGTAAAGTCGGACGGGGCCGACTATATGATACCCTTCACCACTACGGATATATTAAACAGGACTATTAACATGAAATTGGATGAAATAAAATATGTGATATTTATCTAAATGTGAATCTACCTATATATCCATAAGTTATATAAATCGACTTCAATCAAATATAAATAGGTTATCTGTTGGGCTATGTCTGTACTTCTAGAAAACGCAACTACGTAATTCTATGCTCAATTTTGTACGTTGTGCAAAATTTGATGTCAACCTGACTAGCATGAAGAGTTTGATGTCCAATTTACTTAAAATCGGGCGAAAATATATATGGAAGCTCTACCCAAATATATCGAAGGATATATAGGGACTTTGGTGCACCATTTACATGAAATCGGACGAAACTATATCTGAATCTGGGCCGATTTTCTCGAAACTGGGCAGACATCATTCTAGGCTCAATTCAGTACGTTATGCCAAATTTCCTGCAAATCGAAAGATATATAGGGACTTTGGGGCACCATTAACATGAAATCGGACGAAACTATATATGGGAACTATATCTAAATCTGGACCGATTTTCGCGAAACTGGGCAGACATCATTCTAGCCTCAATTCAGTACGTTATGCCAAATTTCATGCAAATCGAAAGATATATAAGGACTTTGGTACACCATTTACCTTAAATCGGAGGAAGATATATACGGGAGCTATATCTAAATCTGAACCGATTTTCACGAAACTTTGCACACATCATTCTAGACTTAATTCAGTGCGCTATGCCAAATTTCGTGCAAATCGAAAGATATATAGGGACTTTGGTACGCCATTTACCAAAAATCGGCCGAAACTATATATGGGAGCTATATCTAAATCTGAACCGATTTTCACGAAACTTGGCACACATCTTTCGTGGCTCAATTCAGTACGCTATGCCAAATTTCGTGCAAATCGAAAGATTTTCAGGGTCTAAAGTCCGTAAATCGGGCAAAAATATATATGGGAGCTATATCTAAATCTGAACCGATTTTTCCCAATTTCAATAGGGTTCGTCCTTGAGCCAAACAAATGAGCTGTGCCAAATTTCATCCAAATCGGATTGTAAATGCGACCTGTACTTTGTTTACAATTTAACATGGACAGACGGACAGACGGACGGACGGACGGACATGCATAAATCGATTCAGAAAGTGATTCTATGCATATTCTCAAAAGGAACCATGGGTCTATCTCGATTATTTTTGCCTGTTACAAACATATGCACAAAGACATAATACCCTGTACCACAGTGTGGTGAAGGGTATAAAAACCACGCCTATGTAAGGACCCCTTAAACATAATTTTGAAAAGTCCGCGGGAATTAAAAAATTATACATTCAATAGTTTACTTGTAAAAACAAGTTTTTTCTATTTGCTATTCATGAAATTTGTAATTCCCCATAGCAACTTTTTTCTTATTCTTCTCCTCTTCGTGTCCATCATAATATTGAAATTTAAAGTTATGACTTTTTCTTGGAATTTCTGCGATATTCTCCCTTCCAATTTTTCCACAATAATTTTGGTAGTCAAGCATAGATGTAATTTTTTACCGGGGTGGTGTTGGCGATGTCACGCCAAGTCCAGCCACGAAAAACAACAACAAAATACCCATTGCCAACGACAACATTTAGAGGAAATTTGTCAAAGTTGAATCGACTATTGTTGGAACTTTGGTGTTGAAGATTGAGGAAAATAGGAAGGGAATTGAAAGTTATTTTTTTTCACGAAAATTAGAAAATGGAAAGAAGACAAACTTAAGGCGTTCAGTTACTGCATACCAAATGATTGTTATATAACGATGTTTTAAATCAGAATAATGTTTAAAGAAAAGTGGGTTAATGTTATGCAAACGGTGTTGGCAGGATTTGAATACAATTGACCATATTAAGGGAAATCAAAATTCTAGCAATATCATTAAGAATTATTTTCAAAATTTACATAATTTAACGTTTTGTGGGACTATTAGACAGGGATGGGAATTCTCATGACCGGTCCTAAGGGCCTTTAATCAATCGGTTCTAAAAATGTGTCGATTTTTTTTTAATGAATTATTTGGGGTCCTTACATAGACGTGGATTTTTATACCCTTCACCACACTGTGGTACAGGGTATTATGTCTTTGTGCATATGTTTGTAACAGGAAACGAGGAACCATGTGTCTAGTTCCTTTTGAGAATATGCATAGAATCACTTTTTAAGTCGATTTATGCATGTCCGTCTGTCCGTCCATGTATTTCTGTTAACAAAGTACAGGTCGCATTTGTGCTCCGATTTGGAACCCGACGAAGATATAGCTCCCATATACATTTTCGTCCGATTTTAGGTAAATAGTTCACCAAAGTCACTATATAACCTTCGATTTCCACGAAATTTGGCACAGTATACTGAATTAAGTCTAGAACGATGTATGTTAAATTTCATGAAAATCGGTTCAGTTTTAAATTATTTTAAAGGGGTCCTTCCATAGGTCCTTTCGAGGTCCTTACATAGGCGTGGATTTTTTAAATTATTTTTAAGGGGTCCTTCCATATATCCTTACATAGGCGTGGGTTTTTTTAAATTATTTTTAAGGGGTCCTTCCATAGGTCCTTTTGAGGTCCTTACATAGGCGGGGATTTTTTAAAATTAATTTTAGGGGGTTCTTACATAGGTCCTTACATAGGCGTGGATATTTTAAAATTACTTTTAAGGTGTCCTTACGAAGTTCTTACATAGTCGTGGATTTTTTAAAATTACTTTTAAGGGGTCCTAATATAAGCGAGGATTTTTTAGAATAATATTTTCACGGCATACGTTTAGGTGTGAAATTTTTAATTATACCCTTCACCACACTGTGGTACAGGGTATTATGTCTTTGTGCATATGTTTGTAACAGGCAAAAGGAAACGAGATAGACACATGGTTCCTTTTGAGAATATGCATAGAATCACTTTTTAAGTCGATTTATGCATGTCCGTCCGTCCGTCCGTCTGTCCGTCTGTCTGTCTGTCCATGTATTTTTGTGAACAAAGTACAGGTCGCATTTATGATCCGATTTGAATGAAATTTGGCATAGGTCACTTATTCGGCCCAAGGACGAACCCTATTGAAATTGGGAAAAATCGGTTCAGATTTAGATATAGCTCCCATATATATATGTAACCGATTTAATGTAAACGGTCCCTATATATCCTTCTATTTGCACGAAATTTGGTACAGCCTAATCATTTAGGTCTAGAATGATGCCTGCCAAATTTCGTGAAAATCGGTCCAGATTTAGATATAGCTCCCATATATACTTTCGTCCGATTTCATGTAAATGGTGCCCCAAAGTCCCTATATATCCTTCGATTTGCACAAAATTTGGCATAACGTACTGAATTAAGCCTAGAGTGATGTCTGCCAAGTTTCAAGAAAATCGGTCCAGATTTAGATATAGCTCCCATATATAGTTTCGTCCGATTTCATGTAAATGGTGCCCCAAAGTCCCTATATATCTTTCGATTTGCACGAAATTTGGCATAACGTACTGAATTGAGCCTAGAATGATGCCTGCCAAGTTTCGTGATGCTTGCCAAGTTTCGTGAAAATCGGTCCAGATTTAGATATAGCTCCCATATATAGTTTCGTCCGATTTCATGTAAATGGTGCACCAAAGTCCCTATATATCCTTCGATTTGTACGAAATGTGGCATAACGTACTGAATTGAGCCTAGAATGATATCTGCCAAGTTTCGAGAAAATCGGTCCAGATTTAGATATAGCTCCCATATATAGTTTCGTCCGATTTCATGTAAAGGGTGCACCAAAGTCCCCATATATCCTTCGATTTGCACGAAATTTGGCATAACGATAATGATTTAGATATAGCTCCCTTTTATTATAGATTGATTTTAAGTAATTGACGCGACAAGGAACCAATAGGGTGATAGGAACAAAACGTTCTGAAATTAGTATAACCTAACCTGTGACAAGTTTGTGTGAAATCGCTTAATATTTGGATATAACTTCCATATATATTTTCGCCAGATTTCAAGTAAATTGGGCATCAAACTCCTCATGTTAGTCAGATTGACATCAAATTCTGCACAACGTACAAAATTGAGCCTGGAATTACGTAGTTGCGTTTTATAGAAGTACAGACATTCCCCAACGGATGACCTATTTATATTTTTTTGAAGTCGATTTACATACTTTTGTCCCATTGTAACATACGAATGACATGTTAATGGATAGATCTAGGTAGATTCACATTTAGATAAATATCACATATTTTATTTCATCCAATTTCATGTTAATAGTCCTGTTTAATATACCCATAGTGGTGAAGGGTATCATATAGTCGGCCCCGTCCGACTTTACTGCTTTCCTTACTGGTTTAAATTATTTTTTTCGGTGCCTACTTATAGGCGTGGATTCGGTGCCTACATTTAGGCGTGGATTTTTTTAAATTAGTTTTTCGGTGCCTACTTATAGGCGTGGATTTTATTAAATTATATACTTATAGGCGTGGATTTTATTAAATTATTTTTCGGTGCCTACTTATAGGCGTGGATTTTATTAAATTATTTTTCTGTGCCTACTTATAGGCGTGGATTTTATTAAATTAGTTTTTCGGTGCCTACTTATAGGCGTGGATTCGGTGCCTACATTTAGGCGTGGATTTTTTAAATTAGTTTTTCGGTGCCTACTTATAGGCGTGGATTGTATTAAATTATTTTTCGGTGCCTACATTTAGGGGTGGGTTTAAAGATCCATTCAAAAATATTCTTTAAAATATCCCTTTAAAATTTATTCTCAGACTTCGTGTCATTGTTTTTGTTGACCACCAAAATGTTATGATTTAATTTGGCCACCGAACGAACCTCTTGAGGCTGAACAGAAATATTCTCCATCATGTAATTAAATAAATTGAATTCGTACACAAATTTTAATTAATTTCGCTAATAAAATTTGTGAAATTTCCCAGGACAGAAAAGGAATTGTAATTGTACACAAAGAGCATAAACGGAGAACTATATGCAAATCGTACAAAGTGTTCTTTTGAAGGCTTCCAAGGCATTTTAAGAATTTATTTGAATGGATGTTTTTGTTTTTTGGTTCCAGGCCACAATTTATGAGCTGGCCCTGCAAAACAATAACAACAACAGAAATGCCGACAGAAGAAAAATGAAAACAACAATTTAGCAAATTTGTATGTCATTTTGCCCGGCTTTATTCTTGCCAACAATTTTAATGGTAGGGGGGAGTTGTGGGCAGAGGTGATGGTTGAAATCACAGAAAAAAATGCTTGCCAAAACAAGACCACATTAAAATATCATTATTTACATTGGGAAACTGGCTGAAAGTTAACAACCGACAAAAGAGGATATTCAGCGGAGAACAAAATGACACACAGTCATGGCCATAAATTATGTAAATCCAGCTGAGGTGACAATAACGGAAGTCAACGCATTTCCTACGGAACGGAATAATTTCGGTAGAAAAGATTTTTTTTTTTTAATATTTTTGGGTGTCCGGAATTTTTTTGAAATATTTTTTTCAGGGATCTTTTAAAGGTGTGGACCTTTAAAAATTAATTTTTCAGGGTCCTTATAGAGGCGTGGACTTTTAAAATTATTTTGGGAAGATGCACAGGCGTGAATTTTTTAATATTATTTTTCGAGGCCCTAACAATGCCATGACTTATTTGGCGTACATTTTTTAAAAGTGTTTTTTTCGGGTCTACATAAATGCTTGAATGTTTTAAAATTATTTTTTGGGGTGCTAACAAAGGCGTGGATTATTTAAAATTATTTTTTCGAGGTTCTAACATAGGCGTGGATTTTTTAAAATTATTTTCCGAGGTCCTAACATAGGCGTGGATTATTTAAAATTATTTTTTTCGAGGTCCTAACATAGGCGTGGATTATTTAAAATTATTTTTTCGAGGTCCTAACATAGGCGTGGATTATTTAAAATTATTTTTTCGAGGTCCTAACATAGGCGTGGATTATTTTAAATTATTTTTTCGAGTTCCTAACATAGGCGTGGATTATTTAAAATTATTTTTTCGAGGTCCTAACATAGGCGTGGATTATTTAAAATTATTTTTTCGAGGTCCTAACATAGGCGTGGATTATTTAAAATTATTTTTTCGAGGTCCTAACATAGGCGTGGATTTTTCAAAATTTTTTTTCGAGGTCCTAACATAGGCGTGGATTATTTAAAATTATTTTTTCGAGGTCCTAACATAGGCGTGGATTATTTAAAATTATTTTTTCGAGGTCCTAACATAGGCGTGAATTTTTCAAAATTATTTTTTCGAGGTCCTAACATAGGCGTGGATTATTTAAAAGGATTTTTCGGGGTCCTAACATAGGCATGGATTATTTAAAATTATTTTTTCGAGGTCCTAACATAGGCGTGGATTATTTAAAAGTATTTTTTCGAGGTCCTAACATAGGCGTGGATTTTTCAAAATTATTTTTTCGAGGTCCTAACATAGGCGTGAATTATTTAAAATTATTTTTTCGAGGTCCTAACATAGGCGTGGATTATTTAAAATGATTTTTTCGAGGTCCTAACATAGGCGTGGATTATTAAAAATTATTTTTTCGAGGTCCTAACATAGGCGTGGATTATTTAAAATTACTTTTTCGAGGTCCTAACATAGGCGTGGATTATTTAAAATTATTTTTTCGAGGTCCTAACATAGGCGTGGATTTTTCAAAATTATTTTTTCGAGGTCCTAACATAGGCGTGGATTTTTCAAAATTATTTTTTCGAGGTCCTAACATATGCGTGGATTATTTAAAATTATTTTTTCGAGGACCTAACATAGGCGTGGATTATTTAAAATTATTTTTTCGAGGTCCTAACATAGGCGTGGATTATTTAAAATGATTTTTTCGAGGTCATAACATAGGCGGGGATTATTTAAAATTATTTTTTCGAGGTCCTAACATAGGCGTGGATTATTTAAAAATATTTTTTCGAGGTCCTAACATAGGCGTGGATTATTTAAAATTATTTTTTCGAGGTCCTAACATAGGCGTGGATTATTTAAAATTATTTTTTCGAGGTCCTAACATAGGCGTGGATTATTTAACATTATTTTTTCGAGGTCCTAACATAGGCGTGGATTATTTAAAATTATTTTTTCGAGGTCCTAACATAGGCGTGGATTATTTAAAATTATTTTTTCGAGGTCCTAACATAGGCGTGGATTATTTAAAATTATTTTTTCGAGGTCCTAACATAGGCGTGGATTATTTAAAATTATTTTTCCTTTTATTTTGATGCTAAGATTATTTTATCCTTTTTGACTTATTTTGTTGTCATTAAAATTCGCACCTTTTGAAGAGGTCAATAAACTAATTAATATTCACCACATCCCTGCAGGTTGGGAGCCTGCATAATAATTCATACAATTTAACGAAACCACCGCAATCCGGTTGAAGTGTGTCTGGTTAACACCACAGGAGTCCATTGAAGGAGACTTATGTTGATTCAAGGACCACAATTTGGCAACCACCACCTTTGTCCCTGTAATTCAGTTCGGAAAAAGTTCTCTTCACCTCCATAATTAACCATCATTAGAGAAAATCTCAAATAAAATTTAGTTAATCTGACAAGAAAAGGCATTAAAATGACCTCCTGTTATCTCTGGAGGCAATGAACTGAACACGCCTTGTTGAGACCCTTGAAAAAAGTCATCTTTAATAAATCCACGCCTTTTTGAGACCCTTGAAAAAAGTCTTCTTTAATAAATCCACGCCTTGGTTAGGCCTTGAAAAAAGTCTTCTTTAATAAATCCACGCCTTGGTTAGGCCTTGAAAAAAGTCTTCTTTAATAAATCCACGCCTTGGTTAGGCCTTGAAAAAAGTCTTCTTTAATAAATCCACGCCTTGGTTAGGCCTTGAAAAAAGTCTTCTTTAATAAATCCACGCCTTGGTTAGGCCTTGAAAAAAGTCTTCTTTAATAAATCCACGCCTTGTTGAGACCCTTGAAAAATTAATCTTTAATAAATCCACGCCTTGGATAGGCCTTGAAAAATTAATCTTTAATAAATCCACGCCTCAGTTGGCCCTTGAAAATTATTCTTTAATAAATCCACGCCTCAGTTGGCCTTGAAAAATAATCTTTAATAAATCCACGCCTTGGATAGGCCTTGAAAAATTAATCTTTAATAAATCCACGCCTTGGTTAGGCCTTGAAAAATTATTCTTTAACCAGTAAGGAAAGTAATAAAGTCGGACTGGGCCGACTATATGATACCCTTCACCACTTTGGGTATATTGGACATATGTATCCTGACAATTGCATATCTATGTTCCCTCTTTCTCCAACCTATCCTAACTTTAATTTCATTCGAGCAGATTTAGAGCCGTCTGCTTAACATGGGGAAATTTTATGGAAAACGATTCATAACAAAATTGATAGACGCTATTCGGTACGCCGCGTTGTTAAAAATATAACCTATATGTGGGAGCTATATCTAAATCTGAACCAATTTTCAAGAAAATTAACACACATCTTTTTAGACTTAATTCAGTACGCTATGTCAAATTTTATGCAAATCGAAGGATTTACACAGGGACCTTGGTGCACCATTTACATAAAATCCGACGAAAATATATATGGGAGCTATATCTGAATCTGAACCGATTTCCACGAAATTTAACACACATCGTTTTAGACTTAATTCAGTACGCTATGCCAAGGTTCGTGCAAATCGAAGGATATATAGAGACTTTGGTACACCATTTACCTTAAATCGGACGAATATATATATATATATATATGGGAGCTATATCCAAATCTGAACCGATTTTCACGAAACGTAACACACATCATTCTAGACCTAATTCAGTACGCTAAGCCAAGGTTCGTGCAAATCGAAGGATATATAGATACTTTGGTACACCATTTACTTAAAATCGGACGATAATATATATGAGAGCTATATCAAAATCTGAACCGATTTTCACGAAACTTAACACACATCATTCTAGACCTAATTCATTACGCTATGCCAAATTTCGTGCTAATCGAAGAATATATAGAGACTTTGGTACACCATTTACCTTAAATCGGACGAATATACATATGGGAGCTATATCCAAATCTGAACCGATTTTCACGAAACTTAACACACATCATTCTAGACCTAATTCTGTACGCTATGCCAAGGTTCGTGCAAATCGAAGTATATATAGAGACTTTGGTACACCATTTACCTTAAATCGGACGAATATATATGTGGGAGCTATATTCAAATCTGAACCGATTTTCAGGAAACTTGACACACATCATTCTAGACCTAATTCATTACGCTATGCCAAATTTCGTGCTAATCGAAGTATATATAGAGACTTTGGTACACCATTTACCTTAAATCGGACGAATATACATATGGGAGCTATATCCAAATCTGAACCGATTTTCACAAAATTTAACGCGCATCGTTTTAGACTTAATTCAGTACGCAGTGCCAAATTTCGTGCAAATCGAAGGATATATAGGGACGTTGGTGCATCATTTACATAAAATCGGACGAACATATATATGGGAGCTATATCCAAATCTGAACCGATTTGCAGCAAACTTGACACACATCATTCTAGAACTAATTCATTACTCTTTACCAAATTTCGTGCAAATCGAAAGATATGTAGGGACCGTTTACATTAAATCGGACGAAAATATATATGGGAGCTATATCTAAATCTGATTTTTCCCAATTCCCATAGGCCAAAAAATTCCTTGGGTCAAATAAGTGACCTATGCCAAATTTCATCCAATTCGGATTAAAAATGCGACCTGTACTTTGTTTGGAATTTAACATCGACAGACAGATGGACGGACGGACATGCATAAATCGCCTCAGAAAGTGATTCTATGCATATTCTCAAAAGGAACCATGTGTCCATATCTTTTCCGTTTGCCTGTTACAAACATATGCACAAAGACATAATACCCTGTACCACAGAGTGGTGGGCCCTGAAAAAATTCTTCTTTAATAAATCCATGCCTTCGTTAGGCCTTGAAAAAATATTCTGTATTAAATCCTATTTAAAACTTTCATTTCCATATCATCATCCCCACTCATTAAGCGAATTTCTTGTGTCAAATCGTTTTAAGTTTAAAACTTTTTATGGAAAAAAGGCAACTAACCCTTAGAGCAAAAGAAGCGACATAACGAAACACTAAATTCTAAATTGAAAAACGTGACCTTTGTCATCCCTCCAAATAAAATCGACAGCGAATATCTATCCCCATAAGCAAATAACTAAATCCTCTGCTAAGTTAAATTGAATTTAGGGAATGGTTGTCTGTCTATTTTGCAAATAACAATATTTTTTGGGATAAGACAAAGTTTTGCCAAAACAAATATTAACTTATTAAATCGGATCCTTTTTTAAATGGGAATTATTAAACATCGACAGGACAATTTAAGAAGAGATAATTTTAGAAATATATGGATGTTTTAAAAATTATTTTTAAGCAGCTACAATTAAGGGTCCATAATAAGGCGTGGATTTTTTAAAGATTATTTTTAAGCAGCTACAATTAAGGGCCCATAATAAGGCGTGTATTTTTTAAAAGTTATTTTAATAAGGCGTCGATTTTTATTCCCTCCACCATAGTATGGAGGGTATATTAATTATGTTTTTCCGTTTGTAACTCATCTGTTGTAATCACCTCCGTCTGTTGTAATCATCTTCTGAAGAAATTGAGATAGGGTGCTGAAAATTTGCATAGGGTTGTCTTTTGTTTAATTGCATTTTTCGACCAAATTCGCTGAAATTCGGTACTTTGAGTTGTTATTGGGTAGCAAATCTCTATACTAAAAATTATAAATATAGGTTAAATTTTTCTGGTAGCCCTCATATAAGGGTACCCCCCTATTTTCGGTATTTTAGGGTTCTTGAGCGCGGTTTACTACCAAATTCGCTGGAATTTGGTACATGGGGTTCTTATTGGGTACCAAATTTCCCCACTAAAAATTATAAATATAGGTCCACTTTTTCTGCTAGCACCCATATAAGGGTACCTTCCAATTTCCAGTTTTTTGTGTGTTTTGACCGCATTTTTTTAACCGAATTGGCTGTAATTTATTTATTTGACTTCTTATTGGGTAGCAAATCTCTCCATAAAAAATTATAAATATAGGCCAATTTTTTCGGGTAGTCCCCATATAACGGTACCCCCAATTTTCGATATTTTAAGGTTCCTGGGCGCCATTTTCAACCGAATTCACTGAAATTTGGTATTTTGTAGTCGTATATGGTAACAAATCTCCCCACCAAAAATTATTAATATTCACCCCTTTTTAGGGGTAGTCCCCATATAACCCCCTTTTTATACCCTTCACCACACTGTGGTACAGGGTATTATGTCTTACAAACATATGCACAAAAGTTTGTAACAGTCAAAAATAATCGAGATAGACCCATGGTTCCTTTTGAGAATATACATAGAATAAATTTCTGAGTCGATTTTTGCATGTCCGTCCGTCCGTCTGTCTGTCAATGTTAAATTGTAAACAAAGTGCAGGTCGCATTTATCAACCGACATTTGGTCCGTCTGTCTGTCAATGTTAAATTGTAAACAAAGTGCAGGTCGCATTTATCAACCGACATTTGGCACAGCTCATTTGTTTGGCCCAAGGACGAACCCTATTGAAATTGGGAAAACTCGGTTCAGATTTAGATATAGCTCCCATATATATTTCGTCCGATTTAAGGTAAATGGTGTACCAAAGTCCCTATTTATATTTCGATTTGCACGAAATTTTGGCACAGGGTAATGAATTAGGTCTGGAATGATGTCTGCCAATTTTCGTGAAAATCAGTTCAGATTTAGATATAGCTCCCATATATATTTTCGTCCGATTTAAGGTAAATGGTGTACCAAAGTCCCTATTTATATTTCGATTTGCACGAAATTTTGGCACAGGGTAATGAATAAGGTCTAGAATGATGTCTGCAATTTTTGTGAAAATCGGTTCAGATTTATATATAGCTCCATATATAGTTTCGTCCGATTTCATGTATATGGTGCACCAAAGACCCTATATATCTTTGGATTTGCACGAAATTTGGCATAACGTGCTGAATTGAGTCTAGAATGATGTCTGCCAATTTTCGAGAAAATCGGTCCAGATTTAGATATAGCTCCCATATATAGTTTCGTCCGATTTCCAGTTAATGATGCACCAAAGTCCCTGTATATCTTCCGATTTGCACGAAATTTGGCGTAACGTACTGAATTGAGCATAGAGTGATGTCTGCCAAGTTTCGAGAAAATCGGTCCAGATTTAGATATAGCTCCCATATATATTTTCGTCCGATTTAATGTAAATGGTGCACCACATATATCGTTCGATTTGCACGAAATTTGGACTGAATTCGTGCTGCAATGAAGTGTGATGAGTTTCGTGAAAATCGGTTCAGATCTAGATATATATATATATATATTCGTCCGTTTTAATCTACATAATGTACCAAAGTTCTTATGTTGCATAGAGTACTGAATTTAGTCCCGAATGATGTGTGCCAAGTTTCGTGAAAATCGGTTGAGATTTAGACATAGCTTCCTTATGTTATAGGTTGATTTTAAGAAATTGACGCACCAAGGGACAAATATATAGCTGATAGGAACAAAACGTACTGAAATTAGTGTAACCTAACCTGTGACTAGTTTGGATGGAATCGGTTCATATTTGGATATAGCTTCCATATATATTTTCGCCCGATTTTAAGTAAATTGGGCATCAAACTCCTCATGTTAGTAAGATTGACATAAAATTTTGCACATCGTACAAAATTGAGCATAGAATTACTGACATAGCCCAACGGATGACCTATTGATATTTTTCGAAGTCGATTTACATACTTTTGTCCCATTGTAACAAACGAATGGCATGTTTATGGATAGATCTAAGTCAATTCACATTTAGATAAATATCACATATTTCATCCAATTTTATGTTAATAGTCCTGTTTAATATACTTACTCATAGTGGTGAAGGGTATCATATAGTCGGCCCCGTCCGACTTTACTACTTTCCTTACTGGTTTTTATTAAAATAGTTATCTGTTTTATTCCGTGTGTTGCGGTTGGGTAGTCGTTACGGGGAATAGTCAATTTTTACCCTACAAAGACTATTTAGCCATCTGTTGTAAGCATTAAGCCTTCTAAAGATTTTAGGAAAAAGCCCCATTAAAAATTGCTGAAGTTTGTATTTGGTGTACATAAATCGGTTTGTAGAATTATCGGTATATTCCCACTTTTTGGTATGTTCCCTATATTTTCATTGCATGTCAGTATAACTATGGTGGAGGGTATCCAAAGTTCGGCCCGGCCGAACTTAACGTTTTTTCACTTGTTAAAAATTATTTTTAAGCAGCTACAATAGACGTGAAATTTAAATACCATTATTTGACATTTCTCCTCTATCTCCTACAAAACTTAGGATAATTTGACTTTCCGAAAATAAATATAAACTCAAAAAAAATCCCCCAATTCTCATTCACCTTCAACGAAAATCTATTTACTTTATACCAACTGGAAAAACTGCTTCTTATCAACTGTTCTGCATAAATATTCACCTTTTAGGCAACAATTTTCATGTTTCATGCAGATAACTTCTGTTTTAAATAAATTCAGGGAAATTTCCTTCATTTGCAAGTTCCTGGCAATTCCTTATCAACTGCAACCATATTTCTCTTTTTTTTTTAAAGGAAAAGAACAAATTCTTTGGAAAAAAGGATAACTTTAGATACCGGCCACAAGGAATATTTTCTCAGAACAAACAGAAACAGCTGCAGGTGGTTAATTTGTTTCTTTTTGGCAGAGGTTTATTTGTTTCTGGTTATTGGCTATATGTATGTGTGTGGTTGTGTATCTGTGTTTGTGTTTCAAGGGAAGAAGAACAAATTAGCATAAATACTTCAGGAATAATGTTATAAAATCGAAATAAACTACAAAGAAAAACAACATTAAGCGGATAATTTATTATGTATATATTTGAAATATGGTAGAGGGAGACTTGGAAGAGAAAAGAAGTGAAAAAGCGTTAAATTCGGCCGTGCCGAACTTTGGATACCCTCCACCATAGTTATACTGACAGATATTTGAAATGAAAATAAAGGGAACATACCAAAACGTGACCTTACCAAAAGTGGCCTAATGTACACCAAGTACAAATTTCAGCAATTTTTAATGAATATTTATACCCTCAGCCTTATGGGTAATGAGGGTGTATACACATTGATATGAGCAGGGTGTATACACAGTGAAAATGTGTCTCGTCGAAATATTGGTTCTAGACCCCATGTTTCTTTGAACCAAATCCATTTCAGAAAATTTTGATTTCATCCAAACTTTGCCTATCTTATTATTTCTTCCACGCTTAGTTCAAATTCGAAGATGAGGAATATCGGTCCACTCCTTATGGAATCCAAACAGGGGCTAGATCTAAATGCGGCTATAGTTCATTATCGAACCTTACGTTCTAATTTTTTGTCTCTCTATACTCCGCAGGTGAAATGATTACAACGGAGTCTTAAAACGAAACTCAAAACGCGGAATAAATCAGATAACTACTTTAATATAAACCAGTAAGGAAAGTAGTAAAGTCGGACGGCGCCGACTATATGATACCCTTCACCACTTTGGGTATATTCAACAGATGGAAGCATAACAGACGTCGTATTTTTGAAGGACCATTAATTTCAAATTATACAGGTCTTTCTGCAACCTATAAATTTTGGTCAGATATATAGTTGCTTCTTACAATAGGACAAACTTATGTAAAATAAATTAAAGCAAAATATCTAAACATATATATGAGAGCTATATCTAAATCGGAACCGATTTTCAAGAAATTTTACACACATCGTTCTAGACTC
This sequence comes from Musca vetustissima, assembly GCF_032173495.1. Taxonomy (NCBI): domain Eukaryota; kingdom Metazoa; phylum Arthropoda; class Insecta; order Diptera; family Muscidae; genus Musca; species Musca vetustissima. Next base: position 8,485 of record NW_026881600.1, on the reverse strand, counting down.
AATTCATTGCGCTATGCCAAATTTCATGGAAATCGAAGGATATATAGGGATTTTGGTGAACCATTTACATTTAATCGGTCGAAAATATATATATGGGATCTATATCCAAATCTGAACCGATTTTCAAGAATTTTACACACATAAATCTAGACTCAATTCAGTACGCTATGCTAAATTTCGTGCAAATCTGAAGATATATAGGGACTGTGGCATAACTTTTACCTAAAATCGAGCGAAATTATATATGGTTGCTATATCTAAATCTGAACCGAACGAAACATACCACAAGTCATTCTAGACTTAATTCAGTACGCCTTGCCAAAATTCGTGCAAATCGAATGATTTTCAGGGGCTTTGGTGCATCATTTACCTAAAATCGGGCGAAACTATATATGGGAGCTATATCTAAATCTGAACCGATTTCCAAGAAATTTTACACACATAATTCTAGGCTCAATCCAGTACGCTATGCCAAATTTGGTGCAAATCGGAAAATATATAGGGACTTTGGCAAACCATTTACCTAAAATTGGGCGAAACTATATATGGGAGCTGTATCTAAATCTGAACGGATTTTCACGATACTTGGCACACGTCATTGTAGACTTAATTCAGTACGCTATGTCAAAATTCGTGCAAATCGAATGACATATAGGGACTTTGATGCACCATTTGCCTAAAATCGGGCGAGACTATATATGGGAGCTATATCTAAAACTGAACCATTTTTCAAGAAATTTTACACACATCATTCTAGACCCAATTCGGTACGCTATAACAAATTTCGTGCAAATCGGAAGATATGTAGGGAATTTGACATACCATTTACCTAAAATCGGGCGAAACTATATATGGGAGCTATATCTAAATCTGAACCGATTTTCACGAAACTTAGCACAAGCCATTCTAGACTCAATTCTGTACGCTATGCCAAAATTCGTGCAAATCCAATGATTTTCAGGGACTTTGGTGCACCATTTACCTAAAATCGGGCGATTTTCTCCAATTTCAATAGGGTTCGTCCTTGGGCCAAATAAGTGAACTTTGCCAAATTTCATCCAAATCGGATCATAAATGCGACCTGTACTTTGTTAACAAAAATACATGGTCAGACGGACGGACGGACAGACGGACATGTGTAAATCGACTCAGAAAGTGATTCTATGCATATTCTCAAAAGGAACCATGGGTCTATCTCGATTCCTTTTGCCTGTTACAAACATATGCACAAAGACATAATACCTTGTACCACAATGTGGTGAATGGTATAAAAATGGGGGTTATATGGGGACTACCCCAAAAAGGGGGCGAATATTAATAATTTTTAGTAGGGAGATTGTTACCATATACGACTACAAAATACCAAATTGCAGCAAATTCGGTTGAAAAACGTACTCAAGAAGCTCATAATACCGAAAATTGGGGGTACCCTTATTTGGGGGCTATCAGAAAAAATGGACTCATGGTTCATTCGACAGCGATATTCACCATCAACGCAGATCGGTCCATAGATCTTTCGGTGAAAGATGTATGGGCCGATCTCCAAGAGCTGCCTCATCTGCTTGCGCAAGTACCCATGCTTCAGATCCACATAATATCACGGGTAGTCATGTAGAGTGTGAGTTTGGTCTGAGGTGGCCTTGCTTTTGAGTTGTTTGCTCTGACAATAGTAGCATCTGTTGGCCAACACTATCTTTCTCCGAATTTCAAAACTGATGTCATTCGTTTTGTTTATAGCGGTACCATGGTATATAAAATCTTTGACTACCTCGATGCTGCCACATCCACGTTTACTGCCACACCCACTTTGGCAGACTCCTTTTCAATTTGTTCAATGGTGGCTGTTACCGCTCGCAATGTTCGACCCATTATATCGATGTCATCAGCGTAGGCGAGTAACATGTGTTGTTTGGTGTGCAGAGTGACATTTCTGTTCACCTTTGCGTCTCGTATGTGTCTTTTCCAGCAGGATGTTAAAAAGTCACATGACAAACTGTCACCTTGTCTAAATCCTCGTTTGGTATTAAAGAACTCCGAGAGGTGCTTTTCGACTTTAACTGCTGACCTTGTGTCATTTGAAGTTATCCTGCATAGCCGGGATTGCCAAACGCAGACGTGGCTTTAAACGCCTCTGAACGGATAGGGCTTTCGTGGGTCTTTTCCAGGATTTGGCGCAGAGTGAAAGTCTGTTCGATGGTGGATTTGCCAGGTCTGAAGCCGCATTGGTATGGTCCAATAATGTGATTGACCATTGGCTTCAATCGTTCACACAGCACACTGGATAGCACTTTATATGTGATGGGAAGAAGACTAATTCCTCTATAAGTGGCATATATCGTCTTGTCTCCTTTTTGGTGCACAGAACACAGGATGCTGAGGTTCCAATCATTGGGCATGCATTCTTCTAGCCAAATTGTACTAATAAGCTGGTGCATGCTCCTTACCAGCATCTGACCACCAGTCTTGAATAGTTCGGCTTGTAAACCATCGGCACCTGCTGCTTTCTTATTCTTCAGCCGATTGATTGCTATTCTGACTTCATCTTGGCTAGGTGGTATACACTCTATGCCGTCATCTATTATTGGTTCTGGTTCTGCCACTACTTGATACCAGAAGTTTTTCAAAATGCTCTTTCCAGATCCTCAGCACGCTGTCTGTATCTGTCACCAGGTTTCCGTCTTCATCTCTACGGGAGGATGTGCCTGCACCAAAACCTTCGGTTTGGTGTTTTACCCATTGGTAAAATTTCCGGACTTCATTCTGACTCCTGTACATCTCGATTTGCTCACGCTCACCCTTTTCTTGTTCTTTTTTCTGAAAACACGTTTCTCCTCTCTCCTTTTCTCCCGATAGTTCTGCATCGCATTATATGTTGCTACTGTCCTGCAGGGTTGCCCTATACGCTGCGTTTTTCACATCAGTAGCATTACGACACTCCTGATCGTACCATGGTTGGTGGTGGTTTTTGGTACCCAAGTGTTGCTTTTGCTGCAGTTTCTAGGGAGTGGGCAATTCTGTGCTTCTATATTATTATCGGGACAAGGGCTGCTTTCGTCAAGCAGTTGGGTAAATTGAGCCGAGTAGGTTTCTGCTATCTGTTGTGGTTGCAGCTTTTCCACGTCAAATTTCCCTGTTACATTAGATCGCTGCAGCATTAAGACGGGTGCGTATCTTGGCTGCCACACTGTAATTTTCCGAATCGATATTCGCTCCTCGAATCGATCGGACGTCTAAAACACTGGATGAATGCCTTCCGTATATCACAACATGATCGATTTGATTTCTAGTTGTTCGATCGAGAGAAATCCAAGTGGCCTTGTGTATATCGAGATGCTCGAATCTCGTGCTGCTAACTACCATGTTTTTTGCTGCTGCGAAGTCAATCAACCTCATGCCGTTGTCGAATTTTTGCATTAAAATCTCCTAGCAGAATTTTAATGTCATGGCCAGGGCAACGATCATATGCTGTTTCTAGGCGCTCATAAAAAATATCTTTGGTCTGTTCATCTTTATCTTCGGTCGGAGAATGGGCGCAAATGAGACTGATGTAGAAGAACTTCGCTTTTATGCGGAGTATGGCGATTCGCTCATCTACGGGAGTGAATCTGGAGACGAGGTCTTTTATTCTCCTGTTAACCATAAATCCGCAGCAAAATTCATGTCTCGTTTCATGGCAGCTATAATACAGGGCGTAATCATCTGATTTACTTTCGCCAGTCCCTTTCCATCGCATTTCCTGTAAGGCAATCACATCGGCTTTGTACTTCTTGAGTACATCCGCCAAAGCGAACACTGCGCCTGTTCTGAACCACATGCACACATTCCAATTGCAGATTCTTAGATCGTGGTGCTTTATACGTTTGCGGGCGTCGTCAACATTAGGGGGTTTGGTTTTCTTTTTCTTTGCTTTTTATAGTAGGTTGGGTTTTCCGAGTGTGGGCAACTAACCCGACGCCTCAAACCATTTTTTATAGTTCTTATGGGAGAACTCGCGGCACATATTGGCTCACTATTTCATCGGGTGATGAAAATAGCTACCCCAGGTGGCATCACGGGGAGGTTAGTTTCCACAATTGAGATTAAAGAGGGACCAAGATAAGCCTGGACTTCGCCATGTTAAAGCCAATCAGAGCCGTTGTTTGATATCTATCGTCAACTACGTCACCCCCACGCCTTGTATTGGTATTATTTAAAAAAAATCCCCCGCCATGTATAGGTCCTTAAAAATATTATTTAAAAAATTCACGCCTTGTATAGGCTTTTAGAAATATTATTTAAAACATCCACGCCTAGTATCGGTCCTTGAAAATAAAAATCCAGGCTTTGTAGGCCACTTGAAAAAAAATTCTTTTAAAATCTGCACTTATGTTGGTCCTTTAACAGTTTTTTAATTAAATTTGAGATCAAAGCAAAATCTAAAATAAACTTCTTATCGCCGATTATTTTTATATCCATCACAGGATCCTTAAAAGTTCAACAATTTTATTTTGACGCAATCGCCAATCAATAAATAGCCTTTTGATCCTTCTTCATTGAGAGAGCGTCCTTAAACTTGATATGCCATATTGGAAGGTGCAATATTTTCTTCTTGTCTTGTCTAGTCTTCCATTGATATTTGCTTCTTTCAAAATAATCCTTTTCTGTCTGGCCTAAAGGCATTCCACCCCTCGCCTCCCTCCCACCCTCTAAGAGAATTAGTGTTTTAAAACATGTTGCGTGTTTGGGGTATGAGCGTATCCGTTTTTGCATGCAATGTCTTCGAAATTTTTGCGAACAGAAATTACTTTTTAATGGCATTTTTCGTTTACGAGGATAAAGGATAAATACTTGATTTGTTGTTGCTGTTCTTTCGCCCCTTTTGTTTTGTGTCTGTTTTGAATTTTGTTTTATTTTATTTTCATGTTTTCGTTCAGGGACTTATTGTCTACCCTTAAGGTATGAACACAGGAGATTAACAATTTAATGGAGTACTTCGTCAAAAGTGACTGAAAAGGGTTAAGCCCTTTTCATCACCGCCAATCGAAAATTGGACGACAGCATAAGTACCAGTGTCAGACAGTAAAGGACCTTATAAAAATGGAATTGAATTTTTGTTGAAGTGAAAAAAAATCATTTTAATAAGACCCTTTTCAAAACATTTCCTAATGATATTTTAAGACTTCGAATTTTTAAAGAATATTTTTTCAAGGCCTATCCAAGGCGTGGATTTATTAAAGAATTTATTTTCAAGGCCTATCCAAGGCGTGGATTTTTTAAAGAATTTATTTTCAAGGCCTATCCAAGGCGTGGATTTTTTAAAGAATTTATTTTCAAGGCCTATCCAAGGCATGGATTTATTAAAGAAGATTTTTTTCAAGGCATAACCAAGGCGTGGATTTTTTAAAGAATTTATTTTCAAGGCCTATCCAAGGCATGGATTTATTAAAGAAGATTTTTTTCAAGGCATTTTATTTTCAAGGCCTATCCAAGGCGTGGATTTATTAAGGGCCTAACCAAGGCGTGGATTTATTAAAGAAGACTTTTTTCAAGGCCTAACCAAGGCGTGGATTTATTAAAGAAGACTTTTTTCAAGGCCTATCCAAGGCGTGGATTTTTTAAAGAATATATATTCAAGGCCTATCCAAGGCGTGGATTTTTTAAAGAATTTATTTTCAAGGCCTATCCAAGGCGTGGATTTATTAAAGAATTTATTTTCAAGGCCTAACCAAGGCGTGGATTTATTAAAGAAGACTTTTTTCAAGGCCTAACCAAGGCGTGGATTTATTAAAGAAGACTTTTTTCAAGGCCTAACCAAGGCGTGGATTTATTAAAGAAGACTTTTTTCAAGGCCTAACCAAGGCGTGGATTTATTAAAGAAGACTTTTTTCAAGGCCTAACCAAGGCGTGGATTTTTTAAAGAATATATTTTCAAGGCCTAACCAAGGCGTGGATTTTTTAAAGAAAGGCGTGGATTTTTTAAAGGCCTAACCAAGGCGTGGATTTTTTAAAGAATATGTTTTCAAGGCCTAACCAAGGCGTGGATTTTTTAAAGAATATTTTTTCAAGTCTATACAAGGCGTGGATTTTTAAAAGAATATTTTTTCAAGGGCTATACAAGGCGTGGATTTTTTAAAGAATTTATTTTCAAGGCCTATCCAAGGCGTGGATTTTTTAAAGAATATTTTTTCAAGGGTTAACCAAGGCGTGGATTTTTTAAAGAATATTTTTTCAAGGGTTAACAAAGGCGTGGATTTTTTAAAGAATTTTTTTCAAGGGTTAACAAAGGCGTGGATTTTTTCAAGGGTTAACCAAGGCGTGGATTTTTTAAAGAATATTTTTTCAAGGGTTAACCAAGGCGTGGATTTTTTAAAGAATATTTTTTCAAGGGTTAACCAAGGCGTGGATTTATTAAAAAGGACTTTTTTAAGGCCTAACCAAAACGTGGTTTATCCTCTTCGATTACATAATTCCTTATTTTTCCTGTCAAAATAAATGCCTTTGAATAAAGCTCTATTAAATCAATAGCTCTTCAACTTCATGAATTAAAAATCAGCTACCCTCATCATTTTCCCATCCTTGCATCCGGCAACAACATACTTTCACTTGTTCCTCCATTGTTATTCCCAAAAATGTTTTTGTTGGATTACAAAAATCAACGAAAAACATAACAACAACAACAACGAAAACAAGAAACTCATAAAAAATTTAAAAGTTTTAACACTTTTCATGACACCCAAAGGAACACCGCCATCCATCCATCCCTCCCTGCCACCAACCAACCAACAGCCAATAAAATATTTAACAGCATCTGGAACGTTGTTCGCATAATTTTTCCCATTCAGTTCAGTTTCGTTTGATGAGACGCCTTGAGGAATGACATGTTTTGCAATTTTCTATTCAATAGCCTGAAACTATGCAATGCAAAAAAAAAGTTTTTTGGCAAAAACAATACTGTTAACTAATACATAGCGCCCGGAATTCGGAAGATGATGAGAATTCATTTCGTGTCGCAGACATGTGAGTGGGAGCGTTGTTTTGCTTGATTGCTATTCACGCCAAGATGTTGATGCCTCTAAATCTGTAATGAGTTCGTGGAAATAACTTCGTAGTTATTTGCGTTGTAGTTTTTTCGGGGCGCCTAAAAGTATGCCGGTTGGGGAATATTTAAATTTAATTATGTAGCACTGAAATTACCTAATAATATAGGCTTTAATAATTTTCATAATTGCATGAAATATGACCTCCACTAATAAAATCCAGTTTTTAAAGCTTTCATTGGACTTCTCTCAAATGCATGATATAGAGCCTCTGTTAGACTACTTTAAAATCCATATTAAGGAGCCTCTATAAGTCCATGTTAAAAATGTTTAAAAATCCATGTTAAAGAGCCTCCATTAGTCGTCATTAAGATGCATGATGTAGAACCTTTAGTAGTATTCTCTAAAATAAATGACCGACCCTCCGCTTGCTTTGTTGAGAAGCCAAATCAAATTATAATTAGATAGTCCATAATTAACCCTGCCTATTTATTCCCTTCACCCCTCCCCATTTTATACCCTTCACCACACTGTGGTACAGGGTATTATGTCTTTGTGCATATGTTTGTAACAGACAAAAGGAAACGAGATAGACATATGGTTCCTTTTGAGAATATGCATAGAATCACTTTCTGAGTCGATTTACCCATGTCCGTCTGTCCGTCTGTCCGTGAACAAATACAGGTCGCATTTATACTCCGATTTGGATGAAATTTGGCATAGGTCAGTTATTTGGCCCAAGGACGAACCCTATTGAAATTGGGAAAAATCGGTTCAGATTTAGATATAGCTCCAATATATATATTCGTCCGATTTAAGGTAAATGGTGCACTAATGTCCCTAAATATCTTTCGATTTGCAAGAAATTTGGCATAAAGTACTGAATTAGGTGCAGAATGATGTGTGCCAAATTTTGAGAAAATCGGTTCAGATTTAGATATAGCTCCCATATATAGTTTACTCCGATTTAAGGTAAATGGTGCACGAAAGTCCCTATATATCATTCGATTTGCATGAAATTTGGCACAGAGTACTGAATTAGGTCCAGAATGATGTGTGCCAAGCTTCGAGAAAATCGGTTCAGATTTAGATATAGCTCCCTTATATAGTTTCGTCCGTTTTAATGAAAATGTTGTACCACGAAATTTGTTGATTTGCACGAAATTTGGTATAGCATAATGAATTAGGTCTAGAATGATGTGTGTTAAGTTTCGTGAAAAAAATCGGTCCAGAGTTAGATATAGCTCCCATATATATTTTCCTCCGATTTAATGTAAATGCTGTACCAAAGTCCCTAAATATATTTCGGTTTCCACGAAATTTGGCACAGCGTAATGAATTAGGTCTAGAATGATGTGTGAAAAATTTCGTTACAATCGGTTCAGATTTGGATATGGCTTCTATATCTGACCAACTGAGAAATTTAGTATCGGTTGACGAATGACATATTTATGGATCTAATTTAAATT
>NW_026881599.1:0-34968 GCF_032173495.1 Musca vetustissima | reverse complement strand
GGTATAGCCCCACCTAAACTTTGCCTCTAAATTTCATTAGTAATTTGAAGATTTTATACACATGTTGTACCCTACCATCCGTTATCAATAGTGGCCCACGGTTTGGGGTTTTGAGGTTTTAGAAAAAATCTCAATTAAGGGAACCCCACCCATTCTCGATTTTAAATTTTCAAGATTTTCAATGGACTGTTAAATCATTACTAATGCTTGTTAAGGTTTGTAACTTTGCACATATATATTTGAAGATTTAAAAGAGAAGACAAATAATTTACAAAAAATTTTTGTTATTGTTCTGTTGTTGTTTTTTTTTTTTTTTTTTTTTTTTTTTTTGTAGTTAAAGAAAAGTCCTTATTTTTTATGGCGGGCATGATAACTCCTCACTGGAACATCGGAATCCGAAAATTCCAACGGTGTTAGAAAGAGTACATGTCTGGCTCTCGTATGAACTAGGATTATTGACTTTGCTCTGAAATTAACAAAATGGCGGATCTTTGAAAAAATATTTTTGAAAAATCGCCGATTTTTGACCAAAAACCAGGTTAGAAAATAAGGAAGATCTTCACCGATTGGCTTTATCCTAGTTCATACGAGAGCTATACACTCCCAGAGAAACGTTGCAAAATTTGGAACCGATTGGATTATTAGTTTTTGAGTTATCGTGCCCGCCATTCGCAAAAAAATGTTTAGAGAAAAACGCGTTTAAAGTTTGAGAAGCCCTTCAGCCGTCACTTGATGCTGACACAATAAATCGGCTTTATCTTCAAGAGTTCTTGAGATTTTCACTTCAAATTTTGTAGGGACAATCTTGAATTAGTGTAGATTGAATTAAATAAAAAAATTGACCCCGAGAATGGGGGGGTCCCCTTAAATCATTTTTCATTCCACACATTTTTGTATGCATAGGCATTTTTAACCACACATCCCAAGGTCATTCACTGTAGTATCCTTCCACGTGGGGTTGGAACTTTAATTTTACGTGTACGTATGGTGGATGGTATCCCAATTTCGTCTCGGTCAAACTTAACGGTTTTTTCACTTGTTAAAATATATTCTTCAGACACTCACGCTTTTAATGACCCTTAAATAAGTCTTTGAACTATCTACGGTTTTAATGTTTTAGAATTAAATACTAATTATTTTAAAATGCTATTACAGTATTAGTCAAATTTTATGTTTGTCATTTCAATTTGTAAATATAATTAACTGTAATCTAATTACCGTTTTTATGTTTTCTAATTAGGATGGTGTTAAACAAACCAAATCGAATTTAAATGACATTTTACTTTACTTCATGTGACAAATAATTACTGGTATGGAAAAAATACTTAAATGGTTTTTTTACCAGAAATTACAAGGATATTGTTAGTAGATTATATCACATATTTCCATATCAAATACACAGAATATTCAATTAAATACATTGGTCAATACTCTATGGTAGTGAAACTAAACTAAAAAGACTAAAATAGTTTAGTCTTGCTCTAGCATATGTTCTTTATGTTTTGAGTGACACATTACGAAGTCCTTTTTAGTTTAACTAATTTCTAGAATTTCAATTTTGTAATAACACATTCATGTTTACACACGTATATTTTAGGTTTTCACCAAATAATTTAGAACTAAATATAGCCCATATTTTTATGATATAACCTCCAGGCAATTTATGTTCCTTAAATCCTTCGAATGTCGTTGAATTTTATACAAATGGTTTACAAACAAATTAATGATTTGTCTTTGACATTGCCAGGCTACTAAAGAACATCAATCTTTTTTTTCAACTGTGGCAGCAACAGCAACAGTGAATGATGACAAACATTTGGACATGGACAATTTATATTCCTTATTAGGAACGTAAATAACACAGCTAGACATAGATGTTTTAAAAGAAGAGGACTTTTGGGGACATGAAAAAGGTCTCAAAAAATTGATTGACATGCGACAGAAGACGAACAACACTCACGCATCCCATTTAGAAAAAGAAGACATCAAACAAGTTGTAAATGTTTGCAAAATGCCATCCTTTTTTGCCTTTGAAATTGTTCTATAATGGCCATTATGTTGAAGGATTTTTTTCGAATATACATAGATAAATAATATTGATTCTCTCAATCAGATATGCTAATTGGTGGAGATGGGCAGTGGGTAAATACCCGGTAAATTGGATAAATACAAGGTAAATAATCATTTGTGGGTATTTATCCCCAATACAATATCTTACACCCTATTATCGGGTATTTTTATCACCAAATCTATTCAAAATAGGTAATTGTATCATACTTTAAACATGTCTTACTTTGAACTTTCCACCACCATAGTATGAAGGGTATATTCATCGAAATAATCATTTTCGACCGTATAAAGTATATATATATTCTTGATCAGCGTAAAATTCTATGACGATTTAAGCATGTCTGTCTGTCTGATGTAATCACCATAGCGTCTAAACGAATTGAGATAGATAGCCAATTTTGCATAGAGTCTTATGTCTGAAGGCAGGTCAGTTCGAAGATGGGCTATATAGGTCCACGTTTAGGCATAGCTCCCTTATAAGGGTACCCCCAATTTTCGGTATTTTTGGGCTCTATAGCGCTTTTCTCAGTAGTATTTTGTCTGAAGGCGGTCAAGTTCGAAGATTTGGTATATTCCACGTTCTTATTTTTCGGTATTTTTGGGTTTTTAGTGCTTTTCTCAACTGAATATAATTTGGTACATTGGATTCTTATTGGGTACCAAATTTCCTCACTAAAAATTATGAATATAGCTCCACTTTTTCTGGTAGCCCCCATATAACGGTACCCACAATTTTCAGTATCTTGGGGGTTTTGAGCGTATTTTTCGACTGAGTTGGCTGTAATTTAATACTTTGAATTATTACTGGATAGAAAATCTCTCCACAAAAAAAATATAAATATGAGTCAATTTTTTCAGGTACCCCTTACATAATGGTACCTTTCATTTATCGGGAGTTTTTCGACCGAATTCGCTGTAATTTGGTATTTTGTAGTCGTATTTTTAAAAAAATCTGCCTTTTTACCCTTCGCCACATAGTGGTACAGGGTATTATGTCTTTGTGCATATGTTTGTAAAAGGCAAAAATAAACGAGATAGACACATGGTTCCTTTTTTGAGAATATGCATAGAATCACTTTCTAAGTCGATTTATACATCTCCGTCCGTCCGTACGTCCGTCTGTCTGTCTGTTGATGTTAAATTGTAAACAAAGTACAGGTCGCATTTTTAGTCCTATTTGGCTGAAATTTGATACAGCTAATTTATTTGGCCCAAGGAAAAATCGGTTCAGATTTAGATATAGCTCCCATATATATTTTTGCCCGATTTTTGGTAAATGGTGCACCAAAGACCCTGAAAATCTTTCGATTTGTACAAGTTTTGCCATAGCGTACTGAATTAGGTCCAGAATGATGTGTGCCAAGTTTCGAGAAAATCGGTTCAGATTTTGATATAGCTCCCATATATAGTTTCCCCCGATTTTTGGTAAATGGTGCACCAAAGTCCCTGAAAATCTTTCGATTTGTACAAGTTTTGGCATAGCGTACTGAATTAGGACCAGAATGATGTGTGTCAAGTTTCGAAAAAATCGGTTCAGATTTAGATATAGCTGATATGATGTAATTAACGCACCAATAAACAAATATATGGCTGATAGGAACTAAACATACCGAAATAAGAATAACTTAACCTGTGACAAGTTTCGTTGAAATCGTTTCATATTTAGGTATATCTTCCATATATATTTTTGTCCGATTTTAAGTAAATTGTACATCAAACTCCTCATGTTTGTCAGATTAACATCAAATTTTGCACAACGTACAAAATTGAGCCTAGAATAACGTAGTTACGTTTTCTAGAAGTCGATTTGTTTGAAGTCGATTTTCATACTTTTGTCCTAATCGAATGACATGTTTATGGATAGATCTAGTCCGATTCACATTTAGATAAATATCACATATTTTATTTTATCCAATTTTATGTTAATAATGCTGTAAAATGTACCCATAGGGGTGAAGGGTATTATATAGTAGGCACCGTCTGAATTTCCTACATTCCTTACTGGTTTTATATTAAAATAGTTAACTGATTTGTTCTGGGTGTTGGAGTTGTCCCCATATTGGCGTATGGGGGGGACATTCGTTACTCGAAATTGTCAGTTGTTACCTTACAAAGTATGGAATTCTAAGACGATTTTGCCATCAGTTGTAATCATTCCGCCTTCAAAGGATATCGTAATAAAAAACTCGAACCTGTCTTTAATGAAATATATCGGCCAGTATTTAGGTTTCCTTCCCCATATAATGATACCATCTGAAGGAAAGTATTGAGATACAAAACTACATATAAAGGACGAATTTTTTCCACCGAAGTTTCTGCAAAGAAATATTTAAGATTCTATATTTTTTGACCACAAATATAAATCGTTCTTAAGGGGTTTGTTCTATAAATTGTACCATCAATTATTCTCAGATGATCTTCAATCATTCAAAGACTATCTTTCTTAAGCCTATATCACTTTCAATTTTTAGTTGTATTTAATATTTTTAAATTTTAAGAAACGTACCAAATAGTTTTTATTTTTTCTACGAAATCTTATATATTCGCACAAACATCAAAAACACGCAAAAATGTTCTCAACATGCTGGTTCGCCAACGTAGCATTCCATCAAATGAATCCCCCATGGATTTAGGGTGGTAGACAATATACATGTCCTTATGTTTTTTTACTGATATTTTTCATGCAACAACATCAATATTGATTTTTTCCGCTTATTCATGTTTCTGTGAATATTTGAATGGCGGAGTATTTTGGTTATTGAATCAAGATGAAATTTCCCCCTTCCTCTTTTGTTGGGAATTTCAATATGTCAAGGTTATACTTGGTGAGTGTAATAATGGTAATAAGTCGTTTTTGTGGGTGTATTTGTAATTAGGATTTAAATTTTTCAAAACTTTCTGCAATTTGACTTTTACCTCAGTATAATATATGCAAATTGCTTTAATTACAAACATTATGTTTTAACACCCGCTCGAACATAGAATGGGAGTATTTCGATTGAAATTTTACAGGGTTGGCAAATGTAGGTGTTTATAATTGCATAAACACTTTCTTATGTTATGTCCTGGTGTGTAGGTTGGTTGTGTATTTATTATTAGCATAGGGAAATAGCATAATGTTATTCTCAGTATATTCGAAAAAAGAATTAGCCGTTACTTTGAAGAAAAAAATGCGGAGAAAGTGGCAATGACAATGCACGCCCTGGTCGCTTAAGCACGTCAAGAACCGACGAAAACATTGAACTAGTGATGAAAATTATTATCAATATTTTTCCAACCGATGTGGCTGTAATTTGGTATAACGGATTCTTGGATGCTGTCATAAATATTAAGTTGGGAAAAAAATCCATTAAGTCGGACCCTAATAATGTATATATCGGAGAAATGATCCGTTGTTGAAATAACCCCCATTGACCACAAAACTGTTTTAAACTATTAACAGATGGGAAATGGATCTCATACGATAATCCTGTTTTGGTTTCAAAGCAGTGAAAAATTATAAATGTTGAAGGGGGTTATTTTTATGAGTAGCCTCCATATATGTATGTGTAACCTTCCAATATTCGGCAATCTTTTGAAGCATTGGGCCTAACTGGCTGTGCCGACTTATTCCGATATTTTTCCAACCGATGTGGCTGTAATTTGGTATAACGGAAAATTCGGATCTCTTCTGTCAAAAACTGGACCGTTTGAAGATAGAAAAGGCCAAAATTGACCAAACAGGCAAAATTGTCCTGATGTTGACCACAACACACATTTTAAACTATTAACACAAGGCTGGATTTTTAAAAAGAATGAAATTTGGCATGCCACTTAATTAACATAAAAAATTGGAGAAAATTTTCATCTGTGAAGCCATATATACGGAATTAATGTACACATTTCATAAACGAATGGTGACTGGAGATGGGAAATGGATCTCATACGATAACCCTGTGTCAAGACGTTATTTCAAGAAAATATTTCGTTTGTACCAAAAACCATGTTTCGCAGATGCCTCAATCGGAGTTGAAAATTGGTTTGAGCGCATTAAAATGGACAGGACTATTAGAACAGAAACATATATATTATGCCTTGTATAAAGCCATCATGTCCGAAGTCGTAAGCCTTGCATTTTAAAGAGACCATTAATATTTCCCAATGAGAACTTCATATAACTTATGTTGCCAAAAGATACGAAGTAGTTTGATCCGGATCATAACATAAATCTTAATATATTTTTTACCAGTTGTATTAAAAACTATCTCCACAGAGTCACAAAATTTTATCCAACGTCAACATTGTTCGAACATACCGAGTTGGGCGTATAAGTTATTTTAATTGTTATTGTTATAACACTTATACGCCACAAAGTAGTTTAACATGATTTCAAACGAAATTTAACAACACACAACCGTACAGAAGTAAATGCAGAATACAGAAGATAACGCATTCGAACATAACACAACATCAAACATGATTGACCGCACAAACTGTTGGATTTTAATATATGTATGATTAAAATACGTTTCAATTTCAAGTCGCAGTATGAACTAGAAATTTGCTACCCAATAAAAATCAAAGTATAAAATACAGCCAATTCGATCGAAAACGCTCAAGAACCTCAAAATACCGAAAATTCGGGGGTATTCTTATATGAGAGCTATGCCTAAAAGTGGACCGATATAGCCCATCTTCGAACTGCCTGCAGACAAAAGACGACTCTATGCAGAATTTTGGCGATTCGTCCATTCATTTAGGCGCTAGAGTGATTACAACAAAGCGGCGGATATGCTTAAATCGTCATAGAATGCTAATCAAGAATATATATACGTTATACGGTTGGAAATTATTAGTTCGATACGTTACAGGCTGCTGTAAATCTACAATCGGTGAACCAAATCCTAATATAATTAAAAACTTGGATCACAATATGTACCTATATTTGTAAAGTCTGTCAAGAAAAGCCTACCTTATATTGCATCGTAATCGATTTTCAGAACCTTAATAGAGACGAAAATTAAATGAAAAACCAGTAAGCGGAGCAGTATAGTTGGACGGGGCTGACCATAGGATGCCCTACACAACTACCACGCAACTCTAACTTTCTGCGTATGTTTATTCCGAGCATGTGCAATATTTCGTGATATTTGCACCCTCTTCTCCGATTAGAGGTCAACAGCACCTCTTCCTTACACTTGACATATATTCCGAATATTACTAATATCGACGCCTCCGAAGAATAGTATGCTAAGTCTGAAAAGTGAGTTTTTTAGTAGAAGCTCTCAAAGTATGGACACTTAAAGAACTTTAAAACATGCTAAGTCGACTTAGCATACTATGGTTCGGAGGCGTCGATATTTAGTACATCCCTTCTACTTACTTGCCCAGATTCCCTTCACCGTGACTTGTGTTGTGATGTTCGGCTTATAATTTTGGCCTACAGATCCATTGGAAAAACCAGTGAGCGGAGCAGTATATTCGGACGGGGCCGACACAACTTCCACGAAAATCGAACTTTCTGTGTTTTTATGTTCTGAGCATGGGCAATATTTCGCGATATTTGCACCCTCTTGGCGGACTAGAGGTAAACAAATATTACTAATATTCACAGCCTTTCTAATTACTTGTCCAGATTCCCTTCACCCTTTGTGTTGTGAAGTTCGGCTATCAATTGTGGCCTATAGATCGACTCCAAATTACACAAAAAATTAAGTTTTCGGTCCACTTTATCCCAAAACTATTATCTGATCATCACCGACAATTATAAGCATTGTCCTTGAACATAACTGGGACCTCATGAAACTTTTCAAAGCGAACAGCGCTACATTTCCGCCATCCAGTGTTTTAATGGGTTACTAAATAATGTCTGTAACTCCCACATCAAGGTACATAGGACAATATAATTGGTATCGATTTAAAGGTCAACCACTCCTCTGCGATATGCTATCAACATTTTGGGTCTATGTCCTTCAGGAGTAAATATATACGGTATAGAATACAAATTTTGTAATTTTTCACACAAAATTCAGGGTCCATTTGACCAGCAAAATATTGATCGATCTTTATCAAAACAAACATGCTTATTCTTTGGCCCTATCAAATTCTCCCTGTAAAAATTCGTGATGTTTGGGCCATAATTGCGGCCTCTGGAGCGACCAAAAAACGGACAAAAATTTAGTATTTGGTCCATTTCATCCCCTAAATATTAACCGATCTTTACCAAAAACAATAGGGGTCTTCATTGGCCAGAACCCATCCTACAAGCAAAATTTCGTGAAGATTGGTATACTTAAATGTGACCTGCATCGTAAACACGATAAATTATAATGGACAGACGAACGGACGGACGGACACACATATTTCAGCTAGTCGCGTTAAAACTTTTGGGGCTGCACAAAGCTATATGTGTAATTAACACATTCCTAAGAGTATCGGAGTAATGCCTAAATCTTAAATATCATTACTATTTGTCTTTATTGTTTTGTTATTGACAATATTTTCATTCTACACTTCTACTCCTCTTCTATGCAGCCACACAAATTCCATAAACCCTTTAAACATATTAAGTCAAACAACACGCTTCTCAAACCAAAATGTATCGCTGTAACATATACCATAAAGTGCAAAAGCTTGCACAGAATATAAAAATTCCCGAAATCATACTAAAACAAGATAAATAAATAAAATCTCAAAAATTACATTATCGTGTAATTACATTAGGTTTAAGGCTTCAGAACTGCGTGCTCTTCATGATGAGGCAAATAATAATGTCATTATTGTTGTTTTTGTTTTGCCTTTTCAGTTTGGTCCTCCTCTACTTCGAGATTTGTTATAAGAAAAATGCTGATGTCTTTGTTAAAACTATCAACGGGAAACGGAAACAGTTCAACATGAACGAAAACAAAATGACAACAACAATGACAACATCCGCAGAATATCAAACACCAACAGACACTTTAACAGTGCCGACAACACAACCCTAGCCTTACCTATTATGATTTACCACGTTTATATTATGCGAACATTTCCAGTTCTACGTCGTTATTCTTGTTGGGTAATAATGACCGTTGTAAGTTATTTGATTGTTTATTTTTTTTTTTTGCGTGCCGCATGGATCGCTATTTTATATCTGTTTTTCTGCAGAATTACCTTGACATTTTTTTATTGTTTGCCTAATTTTCTTTTAATATTTGTAATTACAATATGGGAAAACTCGTTGTTGTTGTGGTTTTCGTTGGGTTTGTATTGCAATTTGATTGACATTTCCTTTTGCTCTTTTGGTGTCAAAACAGACATTTTTAAGATTACTTGAAATCAAACAGCAGGGATAATATGCAGGAATTATTTTCTAATTGCAATTTTATAATAACAAAAAGGAAGACTGACAAAATGGTTAAATTCGAAGCGACAATAGTAAAGGAAGTGTAAAGTCGGACGGGCCGAATAAATGATAGCCTTAACCACATGCTGCTAAGATTTATTTGTAAAAGACGTAGTATTTGGATTCGATTTCAACCAAACGTTGCGCATAGGCCCATCTATTAAACGGATGGTGACTGTATATGAGAAATGGATCACATACGATAACACTGTGCGAAAAGAGCGATGAAGCACCTAAAACGGTGGCCAAACCAGGACTAACGGCGAGGAAGGTTCTGCCATGTTTTTGGTGGGACAAGAAGGGAATTATTTATTATGAGTTGCTTTCATACGGCCAAACGCTAAATTCTGATCTGGACCGTTTGAAGATAGCAATTGACCAGAAACGGCCAAAATTGGCCAAACAGCCAAAATTGTCCTGGTGGAATTGTTCTAGACTACACACATATACAGAGACTCGCCAGAAACTTCGGGAACTTGGTTAGAAATTTTTAATGCATCCGCCATACAGTCCGGATTTGGCACCAAGCTATTATCATATTTTTCTTGCATTGAAAAATTTCTTTAATGATAAAAATGTTATATAGGAAGGATTGTGAAAATCGACTATAAGAGTTTTTTTGCAAATAGAGAGCAGGACTTCTATGTGAGAGGAATTATGAAGTTACCTTTAAAATGACAAGAGATCATACAACAAAACCGTGCATATTTGACCCAAATCGGTCATTCCGAAGCATGTTAAATAAAGTCCTATAGTTCATATAAAAACCAGTAAGGAAAGTAGTAAAGTCGGACAGGGCCGACTATATGATACCCTTCACCACTATGGGTATATTAAACAGGACTATTTCACGAAGCTTGGCAGACATCATTCTAGGCTCAATTCATTACGTTGTGCCAAATTTCGTGCAAATCGAAAGATATATAGGGATTTTGGTGCACCATTTACATGAAATCGGACGAAAATATATATAGGAGCTATATCTAAATCTGGACCGATTTTCACGAAACTTGGTAGACATCATTCTAGGCTCAATTCAGTACGTTATGCCAAATTTCGTGCAAATCGAAAAATATATAGGGACTTTGGTACACCATTTACATTAAATCGGACGAAAATATATATGGGAACTATATCTAAATCTGGACCGATTTTCAGGAAACTTAACACACATCATTCTAGACCTAATTCAATGCGCTGTGCCAAATTTCGTGCAAATCGAAAGATATAGCATTTCCAGATTAAATGAAACCTTTTCCAAATTAAATGAAACCATTTCCAAATTAAATGAAAACTTTTCCAATTGAAATGAAACCTTTTCCAATTGAAATGAAACCTTTTACAAATAGAATGAAACTTTTTCCAAATTAAATGAAATCTTTATTCTTATCCAAGGAAATATAATATTTCCAGTAATTTTAAATCAATATTTGAAAATTAAATCAAAGAATATTAACAACTATAGTTGTATGGCTATGTAATTAACATAAATATTCTTTAATTCGGTGTGATTTTATTTTATATCTTTACTAAATAAAACTAAAAAAATAGTAATACAAGGGTATTTCTTGACATTTATTGACAGGGTAACTGCTTATCTTAATGAAGAGGTTCCCGACTTGCATGTCCATAACGTAGTTAGAATTATCTTGCCGAGTAAGCTGTTGAATAATTCGCTCGATTACATCAACAATGTTATGTTCCATTGAAACGTCACACAGCTCAGCTCTTGTACATAATTTTATTTTTAGAACTGCTTTTTCGATTGGATTTACCATTGGAGAATATGGCGGTAAGAATTTAACGTTGCATCTTTTGGATTCGATCAAATTTTGTATGTCATGTCGCTTGTGTATTTGAGCGTTATCCATTATTAAGAACGAATTTTCTAACTCTAGATTGATTTCCAGATACTTTGTTGGATTTAAAGCGACATTCAACACCGCGTGTCGTAGCCTTAAAATCCTTGATTTCAGTTTGGTCCTGTTTAACAAGTTGACCTCCATTAAAGCAGAACCCAAAAATGTCATTTAAGGGAACCCCACCCATTCTCGATTTTAATTTTTCAAGATTTTCAATGGGCTGGTAAATGAATACAAATGCTTGTTAAGGTTTGTAACTTTGCACATATATAATTGAAGATTTAAAAGAGAAGAAAAATAATTTACAAAAAATTTTGTTATTGTTTTGTTGTTGTTTTTTGTAATTAAAGAAAATCCCTTATTTTTGATGGCGGGCATGATAACTCCTCACTGGAACATCGGAATCCGAAAATTCCAACGGTGTTAGAAAGAGTACATGTCTGGCTCTCGTATGAACTGGGGTTATTGACTTCGCTCTAAAATTAAAAAAATGGTGGACCTTTGATAAAATATTTTTGGAAAATCGCCGATTTTTTACCAAAAACCAAGTTAAAAAATAAGGAAGATCTTCACCGATTGGCTTTATCCTAGTTCATACGATAGCTATACACTCCCAGAGAAACGTTGCAAAATTTGGAACCGATTGGATTATTAGTTTTTGAGTTATCGTGCCCGCCATTCGCAAAAAAATGTTTAGAGAAAAACGCGTTTAAAGTTTGAGAAGCCCTTCAGCCGTCACTTGATGCTGACACAATAAATCGGCTATATCTTCAAGAGTTCTTGAGATTTTCACTTGAAATTTTGTAGAGACATTCTTTAATCAGTGTAGATTCGAATTATATCAACAAAAATTTTGACCCCGAGAATGGGGGGGTCCCCTTAATTTTCGAGAAACATCATCATCGAGAACTGTAGCAATAAATATTGGTTGTAATGAAAAACGGGATAATATTAAAAACGAAACATAAATAAAGTTGTGCCCTTGATAGATGAAAATACTATGGAAGGCGAAATGAAACATTAATAAATAATTGAAAAAGTTAAAAATTTCAGAATGCCAGTAACACAAATGTATCGTTCCAATTCAACATGAACCAATGTGAAGACTTTTTAAAATATTTCATACTTTATATACCCTTATCTTTTGTCCAAAACCTAAAATTTTGGGGTTGGAATTTATCGTTTCACTTAGTTTGATAACACCCACAAAATATTTAAGACATCCAAACTTTGTAAGTCGTAGTTTATTTAATCGTAAATCCATGTCTCAAGATTGAGCCTATCGGCCAACTTCTTCTGCAAATTGTACTGACGTTATTCTAGACTTAATTGTAGCCTTCGCTCGAATTGCAATATCTTCAATGTAACCTATTTTTCTCATAGTGAAGACTATAAAAATGTCTACGCGATTGATTTAAATTTTTCATTACACTTATTTCCTTTCCTTTTGTTTTAATAAAAACAAAAACAATAAAATCCTTTCAACAAATTATTTTACATTCACTTAAAAACAACTCACTCATACATATATCCAACCATTCAAAAATATTACTGCTTGAGTTGCAATATAAACAGAATTATTTATTTTATTTCTTCATTTGCAATCTTACTTAATACAGTTGTTTTATTATATTGTCAATATTGTATTAAGGGAAGAGAGAGAGAGAGATATGGGCAGAAAAAACATATATGAAATATCGGGGGAAACATAATATCCAACAGAGGCGAGCATAAGTTTGCTTTCATAGCTTAATGGCATATAAACCCACAAATAAAATGAGTGGGAGAAAGAAAAAGCATACAACAATAAGTAACCTGATAACATGTGCTCTTTTGCACCGAATGGAAATTAAATATTTGCAGGGAGCCCACAGAATTTTTGATTGAAAATATGACATGGATATTCCTTAAAAAAAACTTTTAATTTAAGGAAACTGAATGGAAACAAATGCACCGATGTGTAAAATAATTCTACAAGCCTTGATGAATCAAACCCCACCTATTACCTCCTTAAAACTAATCCTGCAAATGTTGCTAAAAAAAATATATACAGGCTTATCAACTTCGTGGTTTCAAAAGTATGGGACTGGCATTAGACATCTCTTGAACTGAGTTGTTAAAGTAATTTTTATTTCGTTTTCCCCATTGCTGACATTGACATCGCTTCTGAAGGCGAAAATGTTGCCAAAGTCGTCCACAGGCGGTGGACGACAATTTCGAACAAAATTTTCTTCAGCGATGAAGCATATTTCTCACTTAGTGGGTATGTTAATAAACAAGAAGTGAAGTCATTACATGTAGAACAAGTTACAGTTTGGTGCGCTCTTTGGTCCGAAGGTGTGATTGGTCTTCTTCGAAAATGGCGATGGAAAAGACTGTCACTGTCAATTAGGAGCTTTATGGTCATATACCACCGACTTTTTGCCTTGTATTGAAGTCAAGTCTTTAGCAAGTATAACGAGTGGTTTTAACGAAGGCTGAAGTAAGCTCAGTCCCTGCCAGGGTCAACCTGTGGACCCAAAAACCTTAAGTAAAAACACAAGTGATTAAAATTGCAATCTTTATTATAATACTCTGGTGTTTGCAATATGAATAATAGTTTGGATGTGAGGTAAGTTTTTATGTGTTGATAGTTGGAATCTTTTGGTTGTGGTATTGGTGGCTGGGTATGTAGATCGAATCGGTAATAGCCGACTGGTTACAGTCGGATCGGGGGTACTCGGTTATGTGATGTCAGCTCGAAACTAGTCGGCTGGTTAGTATTCAGGTTTGTTGTGGTCGGCTTGAGTGGGTTTGGCTGGTTACATTCGGCTCGAATATACTCAGCCAGCTGCTGTCGGTACGTTGGATACTCGGTTAGCTGATGTCGATTCGTTGGTAATCGGCTGGTTACATTCAGCTCAAAGAAACTCGGTTAACTGCTGTCGGTACGAGGAGCGTGCAAAGAGCGGGGAGCTGGCTATGAGGAGCTGGCAAGGAGCGGGGACCAAACAAAGAGCATCGAACTGGCAAAGGGCGAGGTGCTGGCTATGAGAGAGGAGCTGACAAAGAGCGAGGCCGAAACTTTGTTAACATTTACCATTATACGATAATTGGGTAGTGCATAATGTATGGAACGGTCACGTTACACAAGTTATGGTTGAGATGTCGTGTAATTTGATTCAAAAGGTGATCGAAAATTAACACAAAGAAGTAAAACGAACTACTTCAGTTCGGTTAAAGGAAACTTAACACACATTATTCTATACCTAATTCATTACGCTGTGCCAAATTTCGTGCAAATCGAGAGATATATAGGGACATTGGTGCACCTTTTACATTAAATCGGACGAAAATATATATGGGAGCTATATCTAAATCTGAACCGATTTTCAGGAAACTTAACATACATCATTCTAGGTCTAATTCATTACGCTGTGCTAAATTTCGTCCAAATCGAAGGATATATAGGGAATTTGGTGCACCATTTACCTTAAATCGGACGAAAATATATATACCTAAATCTGGACCGATTTTCAAGAAACTTAACACAAAGACATAATACCCTGTACCACAGTGTGGTGAAGGGTATACTGCTATATGTGTGCTACCCTAAAACTTGGGGCAATGTTAATAATTTTTAGTGCGCACATTTGCCAAAGAGAAGCAAAATTACCAAATTACAGCTAATTGGTTGAAAAAAATGTCCAAATCAACATATAATGGACCTATGTATCCTAGTTGCAATACCAAACATCCTACGAGTACTAGCAATGTCTATGCAAAATTTCTGAGCTCTATCTTAAATACTGCGATCTTTATCGTAATTTCCATAGACGGACCCACATAAATCGACATAGATTTTTTTTCTGATCAAGATCCGTTCCGATATTTCGAGGTTTTGGAAACGGATTGACAAATTTAATATACACACCCGAAGAGCGGAAAAAGTCTTATATATTGAAATTAAAACGGATGTAGATGAGACATTCATCTCATTTTATGTCGTCTCGCCATACTACTAAAGAGTTGCTAAGGAGTTGTATGTTCAAAGAAGACACAATTACTCTCCTTCCCTCCCTCGTTACATATGTATACGGGGATAATTTCGTAATTAAGAAATATTTATATAACATTCATAGAAACTATCATTAATTATGTTTGTGTGTTGTATTGTGCTGTGCTGGATTGTGGTAAGAGGTTTAATTGAGGTCCTTGTGGTCATATAATAACTCACCCACTTACTAGTGGTACTCTGGTAATGTTTTGTGTCACAATAATATTGTTGGTGGGGGTTTTAAGTGATACTATTTGCAATTACAATTATTTCTTTTTTATCGCAGAGTACTGAACGAGAGACAATTAATGCGAAGGAAACATATCTACAGAGGACACAATGTAATGCTCGATTACATGTTTATTGCTGTATATGAATACTACATGTTCTGCGGAAAGTGTTTTATGATCGGAAGTGTTGTTAGTGTTGTAATTCGAGGAAGACCCAGCTATTGACCCTATTGGTTGAGTTACAGTGGCTAAAATGTGAGAAAATACACATAAAATGACAAAATTTATTTTTCTTCGGACTGTACGATGAAATTATGATATCAACCCATAAAAGGTTTATTATGCTACGGGGAAGAAAATTAAATAAGCTTTCGAAAATGAGAAAAATCAAGAAAATCGGTTAAAAAATTGACTTATATACATTTTTGTATTGTATCTATGCATATTCTTTAAAGGAAATATACAAACACAACATGGAAACGAGGAAAATCAATACAAAAATGTGTATAAACCATCCATTTTTTAACCGATTTTTTTTTTTTGTTTTTTCTCATTTTCGAAAGCTTATTTAATTTCCTTCCCCCTAATATAATAAAAATTATATGACTCGATTTCATAATATCATCGTACAGTCCGAAGAAAAATAAATTTTGTCTTTTTATGCGTATTTTTTCACATTCCAACCGCTGTAACTCAGCCAATTCTCAACCGATTTACAAAGTATATATCTTGATTGAAAGGAAAAATTCTACTCTTCGAAAGAAAAAAATAAACCCTTTCTAAAGTAAATAAGTTATTCGCGTTTCAAATTGAAAATCCATGAGACCACGTTTTTCTCTACATTTACCGTTATTAAATTAATTTTCGAAGTGACCCTTTCGTGGCTCAGGGACTCCAACTAAACAGAATTTGTACATTAGAACCCCTGAAAATTTTTCGTGTCGCACAGTGTAATTGAAACTTACAACAAGATTGTATTTTGGGTTCTCATTAAACAATCATTTAATCACAAATATATTATGTACCAGGTGAAAAATTTACTTTGATTGTGCTTCGATCGGTCTACAATACTAATGTTTTTATACCCTTCACCACACTGTGGTACAGGTTATTATGCCTTTGAGCATATGTTTCTAACAGGCAAAAGGAAACAAGATAGACACATCGTTCCTTTTGATAATATGCATAGAATCACTTTCTAAGTCGATTTATGCATGTCCGTCTGTCTGTCCATGTTAAATTGTATACAAAGAACAGGTCGCATTTATGATCCGATTTGGATGAAATTGGCACAGGTCACATAATTGGCCCAACGACGAACCCTATTGAAAATCGGTTCAGATTTCGATATAGCTCCCATATATATCTTCGTCCGATTAAAGGTAAATGGTGTACCAAAGTCCCTATATGTCTTTCGATTTGCACGAAATTTAGCATAGCGTAATGAATAAGGTCTAGAATGATGTGTGTTAAGTTTCGAGAAAATCTGTTCAGATTTATATATAGCTCCCATATATTTTTTCGTCCGAATTAAGGTACATGGGGCACCAAAGTTCCTATATATCTCTCGATTTGCCCGAAATTTGCATAGTGTACTGAATTGAGTCTAGAATGACGTGTGCCAAATTTCGAGAAAATCGGTTCAGATTTATATATAGCTCCCATATATATTTTCGTTCGATCTAAGGAAAATTGAGCTCCAAAGTCCCTATATATCTTTCTTTATTTAGGTCCAGAATGATGTGTGCTAAGTTTCGTGAAAATCGGTTCAGATTTAGATATAGCTCCAATATATATTTTCGACTGATTTAATTTAAATTGTACACTAAAGAACCAAAGACTGGCCGATTGGTACATAACCTTTCGTGTGTCAAGTTTTCTTGAAATTGGTTCAGATTTACATATAGCTTCTATATATACTTTCGTCCGATTTTAAGTAAATGGTGCACTAAAGACCCATACCTAGGCCGATTGACAAAACGTACTGAAATTAATAAAAATTAATATCTAGCAAGTTTCCTTGAAATCGGTTCAGATTTAGATATAGCATAGCTGTCATATATAATTTCGACCTATTTATGTTGATTGTGCACCAAATAAGCACCTACGGGTGCTTTATTGGCACATTTCAAACAGTGAAGCATACCAAATAGCGTGTGTAAAGTTTGCTTTAAGGGAAAATCACCGATTTTTGACCACAAACTAAGTTAAAAAATAAGGAAGATCTTCACCGATTGGCTTTATCCTAGTTCATACGAGAGCTACACACTCTCAGAAAAACGTGTCAGAATTTGGAACCGATTGGATTATTAGTTTTGGTTATCGTGCCCGCCATTTGTAAAACACTGCTTCGAGAAAAATGCGTTTAAAATTTGAGAATCACTCTTGCCGTCACTTGATGCTGACACAATAAATCGGCTATATCTTCAACAGTTCTTGAGATTTTCACTTGAAATTTTGTGGGGATATTCTAGAATTAGAGTAGATTCAATTTAAATCATGGCATGTGCTGGAATTGATGTTAGTCGATTTACTTATAGATAAAGATAGGATATTTAAGTTCGTTCAATTTCATGTCAATGTTCCTTAGAAAAGCGACGTCTGTTAGGATACATATGTAGAATATCCCCAAAGTAGTGAAGGGTATCATATTGTCGTCCAAGTTTAAGTTCTATGAATAAATTTAGTCTGGAGATATCGACAACGTTAACAATGTTGTATTATAACAATGTTCTGTGTTAATTCATTCCATTTGGTAGGGGGCTTATATTTTATTGACATTTGACAAAAAGGTTACACACATTTGCACACATATGTAACAAATTGTCGGTAAATGTGTTGTGGTATTACTTTAAGAAAATTTCTGTTAAAGCAGCTTACTTTTGTCTTCATTTTTGTCTATCTAACTAGGAGTGGAAAAACTAGTTATCTACGAACATAAATAATTGCCAGGTATATGTGTATTTGGGTGTATATGTGTGTGTGTGAAATACCCTATCATACCATGCTAGTCCTTTACTATCTTAAAAGCAATAGGAAACACACACACAAAAACACAATTTTTAATAGCATACCTCAATATGTGTCGAAAACCACCGTCTGCAAAAGTTCAATGTTCGATGTAATGCCCCATGTATTTTCACTGTTCTAGAAATATCAACAAATAAACAACATCCGTTTTATATACTTCAGTAATTTCTAGTTTGTTAGAGTTTATGTGTTCCGCTCGTTCCACTTTTTACTTTAAAAAGGTAAATTAATGAACTTAAAATTA
This sequence comes from Musca vetustissima, assembly GCF_032173495.1. Lineage (NCBI taxonomy): Eukaryota > Metazoa > Arthropoda > Insecta > Diptera > Muscidae > Musca > Musca vetustissima. Next base: position 16,133 of record NW_026881599.1, on the reverse strand, counting down.
TTATAATGAGAGAAGTTTGCGTTTTTTATGATATTTGCATTTTACCATGAAAATACTACAGCATAATGGTAATGTAAATCCCACACCCGTGTCGCGGGTTTCTTTGTGATACTAACAGTGTAAAGGAAAACAACTTTTTATATTATTCGTTACAAAGTTTTTGTGGCTTAAAAGCAACAGATGTGTTAAATGGCCTTCTGATGAAACAGGTTTAAGAACAATTTTAACAATCAACGTCATTTTCTAGGTATTGTCTGTAGGGAAAGTGTAGGGAAATTTTAACAGGCAACACTAGGTGTGTAGTGCCTTTGCTCAACATTGTTTTAGTTTAAGATTATATATCGACCAACGATTCAGCTATATCCTTGGTCCAAACCTCGATCCTTCACAATCGATGGAATCAATAATGATATGGATAAACAAAACGATACCGTTAGGTCCGTTGTGATCATCCACGAGAATGAAAGAGATAAGGACATATATATAGGGGAGAGAAGATTGGGGAAATAAAGAGATATGAAAATCTTACAGGAAGATATAAAAAGGTAAGATTGGAATAAAGTCGATGGCTATAGAAATCAGACAGAAGATATACTACGTGTCAAGGTTGCACATTCCCAACCACTTTAAGTTTCTAAGAAGAATCTAAACTAAGAAAATTAGCACCCACTAGTCTGTGCCGCCTGTAAGCCAGGGATGGGCAGTGACACAGAAGATGATCTAATGTCTCCGTCTCCTCCTCGTCAACGCAGAGTATACAGTAATCAATTGCATCAAGATCCCATTTACTAGTAAATGCCCTGATATTGCAGTGACCAGTAATGATTCCTGTCATTACTCTTATGTCAGCTTTGCTCAGGTTCAACAGTGAGTGCGTTCTTTTGGTTGACAGTGTCGGCCAAATGGATCATGACACGTTGCACCTAGGTTCGTTGTGCCAAAGTTATTAGGCTCTTTCGTCGAAGAACGCCTCAAAGTTCCGGTAAAGATGGCATATGGGTGGTTTTATAGAGTCATCAATTGCTAGATCTGGTCAATCAGTCTTGAGGAGAAAGGATGATAAACTTATGGGTTTATAGTCCTTTGGTGCAGAGTGGCTTGGTTTCCCCGCTTTGGGAATGTAAGTAACCTTTACCTAGTTCCATAGATCCGGAACATACGAGAGAGTCAAACACGCCGTATAGATCCTCTCAAGGATCAGATATATACTTGGCAAGGCAAATTGAAGCATCGCCGGTATGATTCCATCTGGTTCTGGCAATTTATACGGTTTGAATGCATTGACTGCCCATCGTAACTTATTTCTGTTAACCACCTTGCTGATGAGGTCCAAATCCGCAGTCACAAGAGGCTGAGTGTGATCACGTTCACCGTCAATGGTACCCATATCATTGCAACCTGGGAAATGAGTCCCAGCTATGAGATTAAGAGTCTCAGAACCATAGTCCGTCCACGCTCCATCCGGCTTCTTTATAATTCCAATGGACTTCGAATCCTTGGATAGTAGTCGTCGAAACATAGCAGCGACCAAGACTTTTTCTTTCCGCATTTTATCTCACTCTTGTATTTTTTGAAACTAGCTCTGTAGGAGTTCCAATCAATATCGAGTTTAGATTTATGCGCCATGTTGTGCAGCCGTCTGATCGCTTTTCTGAGCTCACCAAGTTCCTTGTTCCACCACACTTGCTGAGATTTTTCCCAGGGTATGTAAACGTTATGGCATCTAAGAACAACGTCCGTTAGATTGTCCATGGCCCCATTAAGTTCCACAGCTGTTCCTAAGTTTGTATTAAGAGTCAGCTGGGAGTTCGTTAGCTCCGTGAATTTCTCCCAGTTTCTTCTCCTTGGATTCCGATAAGGATGTTGTTTACCTCCGTCAAAAGAGACCATCCCAGGATGACGTTGCAGGAGCTCGTCATTTCGTCAAGCATCTTTCGTACACTGGTGTTTGGTGGATCCAGTTCCTCAAAAGGCATGTACACTGAGGAGAGCAGAGTGGCCATCCCAGTCGAATGCTCCAGCCTTACTGTGCACATGTCACCGTTGCTGCAATTAGAAAAAAATATGATTTAAACTCTTCTTACCTACTATACATGTCCTCACATTGTCCCCCATGGACGCGGCGAATATGTCGAAGCTGGCATTCCTTAATCCAGAAACCATATTTTTATAAATATACTAGCGGGCCCGGCAAACGTTGTCTTGCCTAACAATATTGTTGATGTATAATTTTCGGCATTTTAGGTTGTTTTTATACCCTCCATAATAAGGTGATTTGTATATATTTTTGTAACATCTTGGTATTTATCAGAGCACACATAGAGTAACATTACAAAACTGAATTTTATGTTTATGTGTGAGTTTTGTTGCTCCCTCCACGATTTAAGATATAAATTTTATATTTGCACATACATTTGTACTACTCATAAGATGGCCTAGCGTTGTCCTGTTGAAACACGACACTTCCCCTGTTGACCAATTCTGGTCAATTGCTATCTTCAAACGGTACAGTTGTTGGCAGTAGAGATCAGAATTTAGCGTTTGGCCATATGAAAGCAACTCATAATAAATAATGTTAATTGGTGAGGCACCCAAACATTGAGCTTCTTTTTGAATCCAGCCTTGTGTGAATGGTTTAATTTTTAGCTCCTGGACGATGTTACGACATGCCTGTAAAATTCGATCGTTCCACCGGTCTAATGGCTTTCTTTTCCCCAAACCTAATATTAGGGATACTTATTGGGCAGAAATTCTCCCTAATTAGAATTTTCCATATTGACTCAAGTATTCTGATATCCCCATCTAACGGCATCCCTTAATATTCGGTATTTGGCTGCAATGTTATGTTCGTCCAAGCTTTCAAATATCCCCCATGTAATAGTAATCCACCTTTTTCGATACTGTGGGGATTTGGGCACGTTTGGTTGTATATTTGGTAGAATGAATCGTACTGAAATTGTCAATATTGGTTAAATCTTTGAGGCACCCACAATATTCGGTACTTTGAGGAGTTCGGTATTTTAGGGAGTGTTTCAGCCGAAGTGCTGTAATGTTTTATTTTGGATGAAGAAAACCTGTTTACAAAAAATTATCAATATTGGTGCAAATTGGTCCGGGTAGCCCCATATAATGATATACTCTTATTGTTCGGTATTTTCTCATGTGGTATTAGTATATATCCATACCCATTGTAGTATCGTATGTCATTCATATCATATATCATTCCGTGATATTGAGAGGGTAAAACACATTTGCGGAAACATTTCTATTCAGGACCAAATTTTGTATAGCTCCTACATACGGATCCCGCACCATTATCGGTTTTGTAAAGAATTTGACAAAATGGATGGATCATGGATTTGGCTTAATGTAATAAAAAGGCGCCATACATATTTCCCGTTTAATTTTCAGTATGTTGAAGTTCTTACCCCCCGTTTTCCAATCTACTACACATACTGTGTAACATAGTCCCCATATAAATGTCCCGGCCGATTTAGAAAATCTACATATTAGAAAGTACAAAAGTTCGATCTTAACAACGATTGTTCATGGTATTAAATATATCGGTAGCTGACATATTGAGGTAACATCATGAGACTCTTTGTTATAACAAATGCTTTTTATAGTTGTTCTCTTTCAATATGAACTTAATTTTCTCTGTGATACACATATGCGATTAAAGACATTGACCAACGAATAGGCATATAACCACCATATAATGGTACATTTTAGGTACTTCAACAACAACATGTTCCTATTATTATTTTCAAGAAGAATAATCTAGGGCATGTGTCTTAGAATCAGAACTCTTTTCTGAATCGTCAGATTTTCATCCTTGCATTTGTCCCAAAATGTACGTGAATTTTATGGTAAACGTGTATATACAATGATCGCGTATTCTTCTCAATTATTGTTTTGCATTCTCAGAAAAAAGTTTCATTACAATGTCAATTGAACAAAATAAAATATTTTGAAAATTTTCAATATTTGACAAATGAATATTTGTTTTCAAAATATTTTTTTTCATAATATTTTTTTTTTTTTTTTTTTGCAAATTTTTCGCGGTTTTCGAATTTTTCTCACCTTTTAAACCTTCCCTGAAGCTCCACGAACATTTCAAGACTAAGATCAGAAAAATCCGTTCAGCCGTTCTCGAGTTTTAGCGAGACTAACGAACAGCAATTCATTTTTATATATATAGAAGATAGATGGCTCCTAAACCAAGGCGATGTCCACTTCAAAGTTCGTGAGCGACAGGAGTAGTTCTGCGACTGCGGCCTTGCAATGATGCAGTTTGATTTGAGTTTCGGTAGATGTATTCAGTTGAAACCGCTCCCTGAGATACGCCTCGCTCGGTGGGTCAACCGCTACTCTTGCAACCATCCCTCCATCCTCGTAACAAGGAGCTAGACTGACAACAGTACAGCTCTACGTAGTGAAGCTGGGATTTTGAAGCGCCAACATTTTCAGCAGGAGCTCCTTGTCTGCTGAAGGTGGGGCAACCCAGGCTGAGAGGACCCGTCTAGTTGGGATTTCGGATAGGGAGACCGCAGCACACATCTAATATTTATTTTGCCAACAATATTGACCCTACACCATAGTATGGAGGGTATATTATGTTTGTAACTCAACGAAATGTTCATTTCCGACCCTATAAAGTATATATCTGTTGTAATCATGCTATCTTATGAAGGAATTGAGATAGGGTGCTAAAACTTCGCATAAGGTTGTCATTTGTCTGCGGAAGGACAAGATGGGATATATCGCTCCACGTTTTGCCATACCTCTCATATAAGGGTACATCCATATTTTCGGTATAGATATTGAGCGCGTTTTTAAGCCGTATCACTGAAATTTAGTACTTAGGATTTTTATTGCGAACTAAATTTCTCCACAAAAATTATAAATAGAGGTCCATTTTTCTAGTATCTCCTATATAATGTTACCCCTAATTATATCCTTCACCACTCGGTGGTACAGGCTATTATGTGTTTGTGCATATGTTTGTAACAGGCAAAACGAATCGAGATAGACCTATGGTTCCTTTTGAGAATATGCATGGCATCACTTTCTGAGTCGGTTTATGCTTGTCCGTCCATGTATTTTTGTGAGCAAATTACAATAGGGTTCGCCCAGGGACGAACTCTATTGAAATTGAAGACAATCGGTTCAGATTTAGATATAGCTCTGATTTTAGGTAAATTGTGCAATATTTTTCCGATTAAAACAAAATTTTGCACAGAGTACTGAATTAAGTCCAGAGTGATGTCTGAAAAGTTTTGTGAAAATCGGTTCAGATTTAGATATAGCACCCGTATATAGCTTCGTCCGATTTTATGAGAATGATACACCAAACTTCCAAATTTTTTTTCCGATTTGGACAAAATTTTGAACAGAGTACTGAACTAGGTCCAGACTGATGTCTGCGAAGTTTTGTTAAAATCGGATCAGATTTAAATATAGCTCCCATATATATATACGTCCGATTTTTTGTGAATGATACACCAAACTCCCAATATTTGTCCGATTGGGACAATATTTTGCACAGAGTACTGAATTAGGTCCAGACTGATGTCTGCGAAGTTTTGTTAAAATCGGTTCAGATTTTGATATTGGTATTATACATATTTTCGTTCGATTTTATGTATATTGTGAACAGAAGGGGCTATGATTGTTCGATGTACACGAAATTTGGCGGAGGGTATTAAATTGAATGGAATGGGTTGATAACAAAAAACAAATGGTGTATCCAACGGTTGCTCAATTACGTCCATGTGTTTATATATAGCTCCCATACAAAATTTTACTCGATTTCATACAAATGGTACACCAAAGAATTCAAGTCTGCCCGATTGACATGCTATTTTTCATTGAATTCAAAATTGTATGTGTATTGAATTTTTTCTATTGGTTTAAATATCTTTCTAGATAGCATATTTAATTTCGCCCGATTTCATCTCAATGGTTCTCCAAAGATTATATGTCTGTTCTATCTACAGGATATTGTAGATGTTAACATATCTTGTATGTACCCAAAGTAGTGAAGGGTATCATATAGTGGGCGCCGTCCGACTTTTGAACTTTCTTTACTGGTTTGGTATGTTTCCTATATTTTCATTTCAAGCACTCGTAAGCATACCTATGGTGCAGGGTATCCAAAGTCCGGCCGACCGTACTTAACGCTATTTAACTTGTTTTTATTTAATTTCTAATATAATGCCACATTCTGCATTTTATGTGTTTAAATAACAAATACAATATTAACCAGTGAGCGGAGCAGTATAGTCGGACGTTGTCGACCATATGATACCCTACACAACTTCCACGGAAATCTAACTTTCTGTGGTTCTATATTCTGAGCATGGACAATATTTCACCATATTTACATCCTCTTGACCGACTAGCAGTCAACAAATATTACTAATATTCAGTACAGCCCATCTAATTACTTGTCTTCTCTTCTGTGGGTTGTGTTGTGATGTTCGACTTTCAATTGTGGTCCACTTCATGCCACTATAATTATCTGATCATCACCGAAATTCATAGGCATTGTCCTTCACCATACCTGCATCCTCATGGACAAAAGCGATCAGCGCTATATTTGCGCCCTCATTTGTGGTAATGAGTTACTAAATAATATATATATATATACATAAGTACCTGTAAATATTTAAGTGTAACTCACACATGCGAGTACATTCGACAATATAATGATATCAATTTAAAGGTCAACCACTCCTCTTGGATATACTATCAATTTCTCGGATCTATTTACCTTCAGGGGTAAATATATACACTATAGAATACAAATTTTGTAATTTTTTACACAAAAGTCAGGGTCCATGTGACCCGATAACTATTGACCGATCTTTATCAAAACAGGCATGCTTATTATTTGGTCCGATCCCCTCCTCCATGTCGAAATTTGCGATATTTGCGGCCTCTGTAGCGACCAGAAAATCAGACAAAAATTCATCCCCTAAATATTGACCGATCCTTAGCAAAAACAATAGGGGTCGTCATTGGCTAGAACCCATCCTACATGCAAAATTTCGTGAAGATTGGTCCATAACTGTGGCCTGTATCGCATTTACAAATTATAATGGACAGACGGACGGACGGGCGGACACACATGTCTAGATCGAATTAGCAGGTCGAGATATGACGATCGTTATACTTAAAGGTGGGTCTAGGACCAATATTTCGCGGCGTTACAAACTCTTGGGGCTGCACAAAGCTATAATACCCTGACAATATAACGTTTTAGGATATAAAAAACACTGCGCTACAAATTCACTGCGTTACAAACTCTTGGAGCCACACAAAGCTATAATATCCTGACAACATAGTTGTTTAGGGTATAATAAATATCGTCTCCATATAACGTTCAAAAGTAAAATTTTCATCATACGCGAACATATTCAACAATTTTTTATTTCCTTATATATATATATATATATTTCAAGTTTGACCTCAAAAATATTGAGTATTACGTCCACAATATTTTAATTACAAGGGTTAAATTTTATGCGTAATAGTAATTCCCCCCACAAAAAAAAAACATTTTATTCGATTGTGGTTATAGTTTTTATTGTTTATCCTAAAACATTTTGCTTACTTGCATGAATTAACACAGTGGCATAGCATAAGCTGGGTATTAAAATTTACATACACAAACACCCTAACATACAGGAAACACAAATGCTTATGCAGAAAACCAAAGTAGAAAAAAAAACTAACCTCACTAATTTGTTGCGTGACCTAGCACACACAGCTGTAACTGAACCACAGAACCGGAGCAATTAAAGAAATCCTACTTTCACATTTACCGAGCATTGAACAATAAATGGTGGTTGGTTGCTGTTGCTTCGGTGTTCAAACAATGGCAACTTGGTGCGAAGCCATGGCCTGAAAAATGTAGGTGGCTGCAAGGTATGTACGTAACACTGAAATGCGTGTTATAATTGGAAAGGATTCAACAGTTTTCAAGCGTTCACAAACGTTGTTTTATTTAGTTTTAGTATTCGATGAAGTATTTTTCAAAACAAATTTCAAGGATTAAGTTAAGCTGCTTTGTTGCGGGTTATGGCGGTGAATACGATTAGTTCACTCGGTGTTGAAGGTATAGTTGTTAAACCAATATGGAAAGTTCAGAAGTCGGAAATAAGAAAGTTCAATATAAATAAGTTGTAGTAGAACAAAAGTAACACAACAAAATAATAACAACTCGAATACAGTATTTAAAATTCTGTCTATTCTCGTTCTCGCTAAGTATTGAGCTCGGTATTGTAAGGAACTGATTTTAACCAAATCGAGCGTTTGATAAACCACATATTTGATCATATCAAAGTGGATTATATCGATTCAATCTATCCAAATTAAATAATAAAATTGAGTGTTTCGATATGAAACATGGACACAGTTCATTGACGCACAATGAAGTGAATGTATTTCACAAACATTTTGTCAAATATTTGTTGCTATATGAGTTTGACGATAGCAGACGTTCTAATTTGACATAATAACAACTAAATGAATCAAATTACGAACACAAAATGAATTAATTACAATAATTGACCGTAAATATGTTGTCGCAATATTCCCCTCACAAACATAAACATTTCAGCTGGAAGTTTCTTAGACAAGGCCAAAGCAACGAACAACCGAAATATAAACAAATAAAAGTTTTGTGAACGACGAAATACGAAATGAGCAAAAAAAAAAAAAAATATTATTACTGATGTTCGAATTCATCAAAAGAATTTTTTTTTTTTTTATAGCAACAATTAACAGTGTTCTTTTTTGGTGTGTAATTTTATGAACGATTTTCAATGTCCTGAGCTGACCTTGACAATGTGGCGTTTTAATGAATATTTATAGATTGTTGACATAAAAAGATATTATAATGAATACATTTTCTAGTAAAAGCGAGTGTCCGGGGAATGAAAATGTCAATTGTGAAATGCGAATTTAATTACTTAATTTGTAGAACTATGCTAATGCACTCATACTAGAAAAAATCTCAGTTCTGTGATTGAAGATTTTTATGTAAAGAAAAAATTATGACATCTCAAAATATCAAATTAGAGCTAATTTGATTGAAAAACGTTTCAAAACTCCCCATATTAGGTGAGTCTATATTATGGGGGTTACCCCTAAACGTGAGTCATGCGTTATTCAATGAGAACCCAAAATACCGAACGAAAGCCAGTTCGGTTGGAAAACATGCCAAAATACCGAATATAGGGGTGTAACCTATTAATATAGGGGGGCTACCCTGATCGGATGGGTCAATATTATTCATTTTTTGGAGGGATATGTGTTATTCAATGAGAACCTAAAATACCAACTAACAGCCAGTTCGGTTGAAAAACGTGTTGCCAATTTAGCGCTATCAGTGCTAGATTTATTTTTAGTAAATCTGTGAGAAGTAAAAATGTCCTGCGGGCCATTAAATTAAAATATTAATATAAAAATTCTAAATTGTAACAAATAGTCGGGTCGGTGACTGTGGTGGGGGAAAAGGTTCTAAAACCTTCAGACTTTTTATGTGTGGGGTATGCCCAAACATAGACTTACGTAGAAAATTTTACGCGTAGATATGTTTTCCACTAAAAGAACCTACAGAATGCAGTTTAAAACTTTGGAGCCGTAATTTTAAATTCAAAGCTAACTCCAAAGTGCAGCTATGTACAAGGAAGCTAAATCAAAACTAGTGTATAATGAATATTTAAAACCAGTGAGCGGAGCAGTATAGTCGGACGGGGCCGACCATACGATACCCTACACAACTACAACGGCACTCTAACATTCTGCCGTGGTTATTTTGAGCCTGGGCAATATTTCGTGATATTTGCACCCTCTTGCCCGATTAGAGGTCAACAACACTTCTTTCTTACACTGACATATTTTCCGAATATTCCAAATATTCAGTACAGCCCTTCTAATTACTTGTCCAGATTCTTTTAGCCGTGGGTTGTGTTGTGATGTTCGGCTTATAATTGTATATATCGAATCGAAAAAATAAGTTTTCGGTCCACTTCATCCCAAAATTTGTATCTGATCGTCAACGATAATTATAGGCGTTACCCTTGACCATAACTGGAACCCCATGGAACATTTCAAATCGATCAGCGTTATATTTCCGCCCTCTAGTGTGGTAAGGGTTACTAAATAATATCTGAATACGAAAGCACCTGTAAATATTTAAGTGTAACTCCCACATCCAAGAACATACGACAATATAATTGGTATCAATTTAAAGATCAGCCACTCCTCTTGAATATACTTCTCGGGTCTATGTCCTTTAGGAGTAAATATATACGCCATAGAATCCAAATGTTGTAATTTTTCACAAAAAAGTCAGGGCCCATTTGACCCGCTAAATATTGACCGATCTTTATCAAAACAGGCATGTTTATTCTTTGGCCCAATCCCCTTCCCCATGTAAAATTTCACGATGTTTGGGCCATAATTGGGGCCTCTTTAGACAAAAATTTAGTATTTGGTTCATTGGCCAGTACCCATCCTACATGCAAAATTTCGTGAAGATTGGTCCATAACTGTGGCCTGTATCGTGTTTACAAATTATAATGAACAGACGGACAGACGGACGGACGGACACACATGTCTAGATCGACTCAGCTAATCGAGATATGACGATCGGTATACTTAAAAGTGGGTCTAGGACCAATATTTCGCGGCGTTACAAACTCTTAGGGCTGCACAAAGCTATAATACCCTGACAACGTAGTTGTGTAGGGTATAAAAAATACATATCTCATCCATCCACAATAATATGGTTTGTTTTTCCGTTTGCAACTTATTGAAATAATCATTTTCGACCCTATAAAGTATATATATATTCTTGATCAGCTAAAATTCTATGACGATTTAAGCATGCCCGACTGTACGTCTGTCTGTCCGTCTATTATAATCACTCTAGCCTCTAAGCAAATTGAGATAGCTCTCCAAAATGATTGTCTGCAGACAGGCCGTGTTCGAAGACGGTCCACGTTTAGACATAACTCCCATATACTTTTATTTTCGGTATTTTGGGGTTCTTGAGAGCAGAATTCGCAAAAATTTCATACATTGGGTTCATACCAAATTTTCGGTATTTTGGGGTTCAACCGAATTCGCTGAAATTTTGTACATCGGTACAAAATATGGTATGCGTGTATTTTGGCGGTAATTTAGTATCTTAAATTCTTATTGGATAAAAAAATCAAACCACTAAAAATTATAAATATAGATAACTTTTTCGGATCGCACCCATATAAAGGCACCCTAAATTTTTGGTATTTTGGGGTTCTTGAACGCGTTTTTCAACCGAATTCCCTTTAATTTGGTATCTTCCTTCCAAATTATTAATATTAGCCCCCTTTTGGGGCTAGTCCCCATATAACCCCCTTTTTATACCCTTCACCTCACTGTGGTACAGGGTATTATGCCGCATATGTTTGTAACAGGCAAAAAGAAACGAGATAGACACATGGTTCCTTTTGAGAATATGCATATAATCAGTTTCTAAGCCGATTTACGCATGTCCGTCCGTCTGTCCCTCTGTCCATGTTAAATTGTAAACAAAGTATAGGTCGCATTTATGATCCGAATTGGATGAAATTTGGCATAGGTCACTTATTTGGACCAAGGACGAACCCTATTGAAATGGAGAAAAATCGGTCCAGATTTAGATATAGCTCCCATATATATTTTCGTTCGATTTAATGTAAATTGTGTACCAAAGTCCCTATATATATTTCGATTTGCACGAAATTTGGCATAGCGTAATGAAATAGGTCTAGAATGAGGTGTGTTGAGTTTCCTGAAAATCTGTCCAGATTTAGATATAGATCTCATATATATTTTCGTCCGAATTAATGTAAATGGTGTACCAAAGTCCCTATATATATTTCGATTTGCACGAATTTTGGCATAGCGTAATGAATTAGGTCTAGAATAATGTGTGTTGAGTTTCCTAAAAATCCGTCCAGATTTAGATATAGCTCCCATATATATTTTCGTCCGATTAAATGTAAAAGGTGTACCAAAGTCCCTATATATATTTCGATTTGCACGAAATTTGGCATAGCGTAATGAATTAGGTCTAGAATGATGTGTGTTAAACACCCACAGTTTGTCCGATTGGCACACAATTTGGTGCAATGAACTGTAGTTAATTAACCTTGATCTGTGGCAAGTATCATTGAAATCGGTTCAGATTTTGATATAGCTACATAATTATGTCCCATTGTAAGAAGCAACCCTATATCTGACCAAATGAAAAATTTAGTATAGGTTGCAGAATGACATTTTTATTAATCCATTTTCGTGTTAAAGGTCCTTCAACTTCTGTTAGGATTCATCTGTTAAATATACCCAAAGTGGTGAAGGGTATCATATAGTCGGCCCGCCCGACTTTACTACTTTCCTTACTGGTTTATATTAAAATAGGCTTATAGGCGTATTCTACAATAGTATGGAGGCATTCGTTATTTGAAAATGACCTTATAAGAATGTCGTGATAAAAAACTCGAACCTGATGATGATGAAATATATCGGCCAGCATTTAGGCATCTCCCCCATGTAATGAAATCCTCTGAAAGAAGGTATTGAGATACTAAACTAAAATTTTGGATTGGAAATTAAGCTATTATCATAATATGATACATAGCACCTCATATAATGATAACCCCAAATATTCTCTAATTTCTAGGTAAGTAATCAATATTGTCCCCTTTAGGCATAGTCTCATATATTTTACACACATGTTCCTCTCTACCATGCGTTATCAATTTGGTCCACGTTTTGGGTTTTTAGGTTTTAGGAAACAATCCCATTAAAAATCATTGAAATTTTAGTTTGGTTTACAAAATTCGGTTTGTAGAATTGTCGGTATAGGTCCACTTTTTGGTATGTTCCCTATATGTTCATTTCATGTACTTTTTAGTATACCTATGGTGGAGGGTATCCAAAGTTCGGCCTGGCCGAAGTTATCGCTTTTTTCTCTTCTTATATATAAGCAAAGTTTTTTCTATAAACTTTTTAGTACTTTTATTTGTCACTTTTTAAAATTTTTTAACACTTTCAAGCATTTTTTTTAACAAAATCTAGCATTTTTTATCAACAATGTTTTGCCCACAGTGACTACAGCAAAACAAAATCTAAATATTTATAAATTATTCATTATTAAGTGTCGATATAAACGAAATCACTGCTCTCTTAATAATACCACTTTTTATACCCTTCACCACACTGTGGTACAGGGTATTATGTCTTTGTGCATATGTTTGTAACAGACAAAAATAATCGAGATAGACCCATGGTTCCTTTTGAGAATATGCATAGAATCAATTTCTAAGTCGATTTATGCATGTCCGTCCGTCCGTCCGTCTGTCTGTCGATGTTAAATTGTAAACAAAGTACAGGTCGCATTTATGATCCGAATTGGATGAAATTTGGCACAGGTCACTTATTCGGCCCAAGGACGAACCCTATTGAAATTGGGAAAAATCGGTTCAGATTTAGATATATCTCCCATATATATATTTAACCGATTTAATGTAAACGGTCCCTATATACCTTTCGATTTGCACGAAATTTGGTACAGGCTAATCATTTAGGTCTATAATGATGTCTGCCAAGTTTCGTGAAAATCGGTCCAGATTTAGATATAGCTCCCATATATAGTTTGTCCGATTTCAGGTAAATGGTGCCCCAAAGTCCCTATATATCTTTTGATTTGCACGAAATTTGGCATAACGTGCTGAATTAAGCCTAGAGTGATGTCTGCCAAGTTTCGGGAAAATCGGTCCAGATTTAGATATAGCTCCCATATATAGGTTCGTCCGATTTCATGTAAATGGTGCCCCAAAGTCCTTATATATCTTTTAATTTGCACGAAATTTGGCATAACGTACTGAATTAAGCCTAGAGTGATTTCTGCCAAGTTTAGAGAAAATCGGTCCAGATTTAGATATAGCTCCCATATATAGTTTCGTCCGATTTCATGTAAATGGTGCCCCAAAGTCCCTATATATCATTCGATTTCCACGAAATTTGGCATAACGTACTGAATTGAGCCTAGAATGATGTCTGCCAAGTTTCATGAAAATCGGTCCTGATTTAGATATATCTCCCATATATAGTTTCGTCCGATTTCATGTAAATGGTGCCCCAAAGTCCCTATATATCTTTCGATTTCCACGAAATTTGGTACAGCCTATTCATTTAGGTCTAGAATGATGTATGTAAAGTTTCGTGGAATAGGTTCAGATTTAGATATAGCTCCCATATATAGTTTCGTCCGATTTCATGTAAATGGTACCCCAAAGTCCCTATATATCTTTCGATTTGCACGAAATTTGGCATAACGTACTTAATTGAGCCTAGAAGGATGTCTGCCAAGTTTTATGAAAGATTTCTATATAGCTCCCACTTATATATAGCTCCCACTTATAGTTTCGTCCGATTTCATGTAAATGGTGCCCCAAAGTCCCTATATATCTTTCGATTTGCACGAAATTTGGTACAGCCTAATCACTTAAGTCTAGAATGATGTATGTAAAGTTTTGTGAAAATCGGTCCAGATTTAGATATAGCTCCCATATATAGTTTCGTCCGATTTCATGTAAATGGTACCCCAAAGTCTCTATATATCTTTCGATTTGCACGAAATTTGGCATAACGTACTGAATTGAGCCTAGATTGATGTCTGCGTTGTTTCGTGAAAATCGGTCCACATTTAGATATAGCTCCATTTTATTATAGTTTGATTTTAAGTACTTGACGCACCAAGGATCCAATAGGAACAAAACGTTCTGAAATTAGTATAACGTATTCTGTGACAAGTTTGTTTGAAATCGCTTAATATTTGGCCCGATTTCAAGTAAATTGCGCATCAAACTCCTCATGTTAGTCAGTTTGACATCAAATTTTGCACAACGTACAAAATTGAGCATAGAATTATGTAGTTTCGTTTTCTAGAAGTACAGACATAGCCCAACGGATGACATATTTATATTTGTTTGAAGTCGATTTACATACTTTATGGATAGATCTACGTAGATTCACATTTAGATAAATATCACATATTTTATTTCATTCAAGTTCATGCTAATAGTCATGTTTAATATACCCATAGTGGTGAAGGGTATCATATAGTCGGCCCCGTCCGACTTTACTACTTTCCTTACTGGTTTATTTATTGGTCTGACGACATGCTGAGGAGACCCCTTACAATTTATTTAGTGGCAACATCTTTTTCAAATCGTTATTTAATTTTGGGACTCATTTTGTTGCTCATTTCGTTCATTTGTTATTCCTTTTTTGCGGGCCTCTCCATGAAATTCTATTGTATAATAAAGAAATCAAACACAGCTGGATGGTCTGTTGGTATAAACATGAAGTCCTCTTCTATCCACAGAAGACCTTCAAAGAACAACATCGATAGATTTGCTTGGGCTTTTCGAAACGTGGTGGCATTGGGGATACCTACACTAGTTTCTTCGAAAATCAAAATGGATTTTTCAATCTTGTTACGGACACTTAAACCAGTTCGGATGGTAAATATGTACACAAGGACTATCAATAGGATGGTGTACTCTTCAAGATGAATGAATGGATATTGGTTGTGATCGAATTTTCGTTTTCATGTAAGTGTTAACACGTTTTTTTTTTTTTTTTTGGGGGGGGGGTAGGCAGTTGTAGTGTAAAGCCTTTTGGAAACAGATGGGGCTAATTAGTTTCAACATGTTTTCTGTGTGCTTTGTTTTGCTGTTCTATTTTGTTTTGCTCAAAGAGGACCGGAGGACCAGAGATGAAAATGAAGCCAAGATTCTTTCATACACATTTTAAGAATCCAATTTATCCGCACAAGGTACATTTCTGTGACCATGGCGATTAACTCCTTATTAAAATATTCAAACAGTAAATTGGAAAAAAACGTTTAAAAAAGTATTGCCCTTAAGCAGTAAGCAAATTCTCTATCAAAATTGGCATCATTCTTTTTTATGCAACTGCCCATAAGAGTTTATGAACTCTACTATCATCTCTACTTTTTGTTTTTCTTTAATTTATTTTCAGCTCGTTTCTTTTGCTGTTGGCTTCTGTTCATACTGTTGTTACTGCTG
>NW_026881598.1:0-35275 GCF_032173495.1 Musca vetustissima | reverse complement strand
TTAATTCCATATTTTTGTTCTTACCTGAAAAGAAAGAAAAAAATTAAATTTTAAATTAATTTTCAGTATTCAATTATGTGGTGAATGGAAAAAATATAATTTCAGTTTATTTTATTTAGCCACGCAAATAATATTTATACCCTTCACCACACTGTGGTACAGGGTATTATGTCTTTGTGCATATGTTTGTAACAGGCAAAAATAATCGAGATAGACCCATGGTTCCTTTTGAGAATATGCATAGAATCACTTTTTGAATCGATTTATGCATGTCCGTCCGTCCGTCTGTCCATGTTAAATTGTAAACAAAGTACAGGTCGCATTTATGATCCGATTTGGATGAAATTTGGCACAGCTCATTTGTTTGGCCCAAGGACGAACCCTATTGAAATTGGGAAAAATCGGTTCAGATTTCGATATAGCTCCCATATATATTTTTGTCCGATTTACGGACTTTAGACCCTGAAAATCTTTCGATTTGCACGAAATTTGGCATAGCGTACTGAATTGAGCCACGAAAGATGTGTGCCAAGTTTCGTGAAAATCGGTTCAGATTTATATATAGCTCCCATATATAGTTTCGCCCGATTTACGGACTTTAGACCCTGAAAATCTTTCGATTTGCACGAAATTTGGCATAGCGTACTGAATTGAGCCACGAAAGATGTGTGCCAAGTTTCGTGAAAATCGGTTCAGATTTAGATATAGCTCCCATATATAGTTTCGTCCGATTTTTGGTAAATGGCGTACCAAACTCCCTATATATCTTTCGATTTGCACGAAATTTGGCATAGCGCACTGAATTAAGTCTAGAATGATGTGTGCAAAGTTTCGTGAAAATCGGTTCAGATTTAGATATAGCTGCCGTATATATCTTCCTCCGATTTAAGGTAAATGGTGTACCAAAGTCTTTATATATATTTCGATTTGCATGAAATTTGGCATAACGTACTGAATTGAGGCTAGAATGATGTCTGCCCAGTTTCGCGAAAATCGGTCCAGATTTAGATATAGCTCCCATATATAGTTTCGTCCGATTTCATGTTAATGGTGCCCCAAAGTCCCTATATAACTTTCGATTTGCAGGAAATTTGGCATAACGTACTGAATTGAGCCTAGAATGATGTCTGCCCAGTTTCGAGAAAATCGGTCCAGATTCAGATATAGTTTCGTCCGATTTCATGTAAATGGTGCACCAAAGTCCCTAGATATCCTTCGATATATTTGGATAGAGCTTCCATATATATTTTCGCCCGATTTTAAGTAAATTGGACATCAAACTCTTCATGCTAGTCAGAATTACGTAGTTGCGTTTTCTAGAAGTACAGACATAGCCCAACAGATAACCTATTTATATTTGATTGAAGTCGATTTATATAACTTATGGATATATATTTAGATTCACATTTAGATAAATATCACATATTTTATTTCATCCAATTTCATGTTAATAGTCCTGTTTAATATATCCATAGTGGTGAAGGGTATCATATAGTCGGCCCCGTCCGACTTTACTACTTTCCTTACTGGTTTTAATTAAAGTTTCTACCGCCAATTTTCCCCACCAACCATTCATTCAGCTCAGCATCAGCGACTTCTGTTACAGAACAAATGTCAATTCCGTTTCACAAAACTATTTCAATAAAAATAAGAGCGGAGTTGTATTAAGTTTTTAGTAGTTTTCTTCGTCTTCTTCATCAGTTGGTTAAGTAAATCGGAGAGGGTGGAAAAATGGTGAAAAAGTGAAAAAGAAAATTGTGCTGGATCTTTAGTTTGGTCAGATCTTGAGCACGAACACGAAGGAGGTTGTATATCAATGTCCTTTGATTTTCTTTCAACGCAGTTTAAAAAAATCCAACTAAAGGCTTAAAGCCGAAATCTTTCTTTTCCTCCTCGACTTTAATTCATTTCCTTGTAAATCCTTTCCTTCAGCATATTTTCGCTCCTGTCGGATATTTTACCAACGCTGATCTCTGATGTAAAATTTTCACTTTATTAACATTAATTCATAATAATTTTTTCTTTCTTTTGCTTTCCGTTTCATTTTAATGCCAGTTAACGGACAAACAAGTTGCCAGGCATGAGCAGAGGTCTTGTAGAACAGGATGGCTGGATGCCATCCAGAACATCCTGTGTGCTGCTTGCTTTAGGGTTACAGAGGTTAATTTTGCTGTCTGCTATGGGCTTTTTAATACAGTCTTCTTCAGAATGGGTAAAACGAAATATTTTGCATAGTAATTAATTTTTTTTCACACAGAAACATATACATACGCATATTCTCCCCAAACACATGTGTAAGTTATTTAAGTTTTGTCTGGGAAAATGTGTGTGTGGGAAGATGGGGAAGATGCTGTATGTTGCAATTCAACATTATAATAATGTAATGGATATTTCATGGTTTTCAGTTTGCTCTGTCGGAATTGTTATTAAACATGTGTTAACTCAGCAAATTTTTTGTTGGCTGGAAGTCAATTGGAGTGATTTATTTGGAGAGATGATTTATTTTGGGAATACAAAATTGTTTTGGATTTAAAAATATATATTTTTTGAAGGCCTAGCGACAGACGTGTGTTATATAAAAATATTTTATTATCGTCCAACAGGGTAGAATTTGAAAATAAGTGCAAAAGACATATTATTGGGGTCCCACAATATGCGTTGATTTTTATACCCTTCACTACACTGTGGTACAGGGTATTATATCTTTGTGCATATGTTTGTAACAGGCAAACGGAATCGAGATAGACCCATGGTTCCTTTTGAGAATATGCATAGAATCACTTTCTAAGTCGATTTATGCATGTCCGTCCGTCTGTCCATGTTAAATTGTAAACAAAGTACAGGTCGCATTTATGATCCGAATTAAATGAAATTTGGCACAGCTCATTTGTTTAACCCAAGGACGAACCCTATTGAAATTGGAAAAAATCGGTTCAGATTTAGATATAGCTCCCATATATATTTTCGTCCGATTTAAAGTAAATGAGGTACCGAAGTCCCTAAATATCTTTGGATTTGCACGAAATTTGGTACAGCCTACTGAACTAGGTCTAGAATGATGTCTGCCAAGTTTCGTGAAAATCGGTCAAGATTTAGATATATAGTTTCGTCCGATTTCATGTAAATAGTGCCCCAAAGTCCCTATATATCTTTCGATTTGCACGAAATTTGGCATAACGTACTGAATTAAGCCTCGAAAGGTGTCTGCCAAGTTTCGAGAATATCGGTCCAGATTTAGATATAGCTCCTATATATAGTTTCGTCCGATTTCATGTAAATGGTGCACCAAAGTCGCTATATATCTTTCGATTTGCACGAAATTTGGTACAGCCTAATCATTTAGGTCTAGAATGATGTCTGCCAAGTTTCGTGAAAATCGGTCCAGATTTAGATATAGCTCCCATATATAGTTTCGTCCGATTTCATGTAAATGGTGCACCAAAGTCGCTATATATCTTTCGATTTGCACGAAATTGGGCATAACGTACTGAATTGAGTCTAGAATGATGTCTACGAAGTTTCGAGAAAATCGGTCCAGATTTAGATATAGCTCCCATATATAGTTTCGTCCGATTTCATGTAAATGGTGCACCAAAGTCGCTATATATCTTTCGATTTGCACGAAATTGGGCATAACGTACTGAATTGAGTCTAGAATGATGTCTACGAAGTTTTGAGAACATCGGTCCAGATTTAGATATAGCTCCCATATATAGTTTCGTCCGATTTTATGTAAATGGTGCGCCAAAGTCCCTATATATCCTTCGATTTGCACGAAATTTGGCATATCGTAATGAATTACGTCTAGAATGATGTGTGTTAAGTTTCGTGAAAATCGGTCCAGATTTAGATATAGCTCCCATATATAGTTTCGTCCGATTTCATGTAAATGGTGCACCAAAGTCGCTATATATATTTCGATTTGCACGAAATTTGGTACAGCCTAATCATTTAGGTCTAGAATGATGTCTGCCAAGTTTCGTGAAAATCGGTCCAGATTTAGATATCGCTCCCATATATAGTTTCGTCCGAAAAGATGGCGTGTCTGTGTGTATCAACAGGATATTGCATATATTAGCATCTCTTATATATACTCAAAGTGTGTGAAAATCGGTTCAGATATATAGCTCCTATATATTTTTTCTTCCGAGTATGTGTAAATTGTGCACTAAAGGCCCACACAATTGGTACAATGAACTGTAGTTACTATAATACACTTTTGAACTTTCCTTACTGGTTTTAAATTATTTTTTGCAAAGACTATCATCACGGGTTTTGTGATTTTTTTATGTTTTACATTCATTTAAAAAATTACTCCATTTTAAATTGACTTTTATTGTCCAAGGCCAAAGTGACCACTCCCCTCCTCCCAACATTGTCACCGACAATTGTAAAACAATTTTTAATTACAAATGATTTTTTGTTATTACCCCAGTGATGGTAAGCAATTTTCTAAAAATGGTCATTAGTACTTTTTTTTAAACATCCAATAAAGAACAAAACTCCGAATGTTGGGGCGTGTGAGTTTTAAACATTTTTCTTTTTAAACTGTAGTGCATATACATGCATTCTTATTCGTGTTGTTTTTGTATTGTATCGTAACTTAACAGACAACAAATATAAACAATTTATGGCCACAAAGCGATACTAAAATAAACACTGCATCCATACACCCACTCACACACACACTCGGGCACTTTGCCACAATTACAAACACAAAAGAGATGCCTGCAAACCAACTAACCAAAAGGCAAGGGGCAACATCAACAACAATATAACAAAACTCTAACAACAAAGAGCCCATAAATACACTCGCACACACACACTGGCATGTACACAATTGTGTTTTAAGCCCAACAACACATACAACCGGGCAACACATACACTCACAAACCCTAACACATTCACTGACATTAAAGAACAACCAAAGGGAATTGGAAAAGAAAATTCGTTTTGTAGGTAACCCTCAGTTTTTCCAATTCAAGCGGAGCAGCACGTATCGAAAGAGGTGGGAAAAGTCTATGGGAGAGGAAGAGGTTAGGGGAAAGTTAAAAACGTTGTACATTTTTGATAAACTGCACGAATGCCCTTCTTCACAGCTTTTTGCAAGAGCCATTAAAAATCTTTTGTTACGAAGAATAAATTAATGAAATCAACATCAACAATAACATCAATATTAGCATTAACAAAGCGAACAGCACTAATTTTAAATTCAATATAAATTGACAATTGGCAAAAAACCAAACAAAATTAACTGCAGTAAAAATCCACTCCATTAGAAAAATATTTTAAAAAATATTTTTAAATATTTTAAAAAATCCACGTTAGGTCCTTAGAAAATACAAAATATATTTATAAATAATACCCTGTACCACAGTGTGGTGAAGGGTATAAACATTTAATAAATCCGCTCCTATTTTTGCAACCTTAAAATAATATTTTTCAAAATCCATATTTTTATTAAAATTTCACGCTTTAAGCAAGCCCTTGATTCCCTTTTGAATTATTTGTAATTTGTGTAACATTTCGGTAATCAATCCCCTAAAACGTGTTTTAGTGCCATTACTAAATTTTCGTTATAAAAAAAGAACTTAGCATGATTTTGCATGCCTTAGCGATTAGCAATGATCCTTGGCAACACGTTCGAATAACTTTATAAAAGCAAATCATTGGGGGTAACGTCACGAAAAGCCTAAAGAAATACATTCGAAAATTCAATGACCTTTTTGAATTGGGAACAAATAACTGCGGCTATAAAGCAGTAGCTGCGGGCTTCGGGCCACTTTTTCTTATCCTAGAGCAAGAGCGAGAGAAAAAGAAAAATCCTGAAAGAGAAGTTCACAATTTTAACACGTAATTACAAAACACCACGAAAACATCCGCAAAAATGTAAAACCAAAGCGATTTCGAAGTTTGGTGGAAGTGCTGGAGGTGGATAGGGTAGAGTAATAAAAGTGGCTCCTAAATATAATCTAGTCACGTAACGAAATATGTTCAAATGAAAATGTTTTCGAATAAAAGCCACAACAACAACTACTACAAGAAAAACATATACAATACCAAAGGCAACATTTCAA
Organism: Musca vetustissima; assembly: GCF_032173495.1. Classification (NCBI taxonomy): domain Eukaryota; kingdom Metazoa; phylum Arthropoda; class Insecta; order Diptera; family Muscidae; genus Musca; species Musca vetustissima. Next base: position 29,198 of record NW_026881598.1, on the reverse strand, counting down.
GCTTTTCATTCATTCATTGGTTGCAATTTTATTTGAGGGAAGGAAGAATCATGACAAAAAAGTCACATTAATGTATAGGGTAAGGGCGTGAGAAATGGGGAAACGCGGGAGATGGGGAAGCAGGGGATTCGTAATCTAATATTGTAATGTGCTTAATTTTCATTTGCAACAGCTGTGACTTTTGTGTGTTTCAGATTCGACACCAACTGCATGCAACGTGAAAATGAGGTGGAGGGGAAAAATGTTATCGGAACAAAGGGAATTGTGTTCCAAATGTCACTGGCAACAAATGCAAAATACGTGATTAAAAAATATTTTTATTGGCTTTTGATATTTTAGGGGTTCTTTTCACGAACATTATGCATGGATTTTTTGAAAATATTTCAGGTTCCTATCATAGGCGTGCATTTTTTTAAAATATTTTTCAGAGTCCTACTTTAGGCATGGATTCTTTTTAAATATTTTCTCAAAGTTCTACCTAGGCGTGGATTTTTTTTTAATATTTTGCAGAGTCCTTCCCTAGGAGTGGATTTTTTTAAATACATTTCAGAGTCCTTTTCTAAAACTATTTTACTTTAGGCGGGTATATTTTTAAAATATTTTTCATTGTCCTACCAAAGACTTGGATTTTTTAAGAATATTTTTCGAGGGTCCTATTTTAGACGTAGGTTTTTTTTATAAATATTCTTCTGGAGAATTTAGTTTTCATCTCAAAGTCCATTCTCTGTCACCACATCATTATTATCCACTTGTGTTTATATACCCTTCTACTTATAGTTTTGCTTTATTTTCCCATAAGTACCTTTAGTCATCATTTTCACTCTTTTGTTGTAGTAAGTATAGGTTTTTGTTGCTGGATTTTTTTCATTCCGTATTCTAGTGTTTAACTTTAACACCTTTTTAATTAAAATTATATCCTACATGCCGCCCTCTCACACACATATACACAATTATACTTAATAGTTCTTTTTTCCCAGGTGACCAGGTTTAGAGCATCTATGACAAACACGAGAGATATAAACGTCCCAAGTTAATAATGCAGAGAGCCATCCTGTGAATAGAGTGACGTATGATTTTAGTGGAAGTGATGCAAATGTGGTATAGGTTGGTAATGTGGTATAGTCACTTTTTTTGTAAACTGAAAATTTTAGAATAACTGAAACATGTTATATAGTTTGCTGTTCTCAAAAAAATAAGATATCAATGACCTGTTTAATTTATTTAAATCACGTTGAGAATCAGTACCAAAAATAAAATTTTTCATGAAATTTACTTTTTTTCGGTTGAAGTTTAAAAATAATTTTTTGTTTTACGGATGTACTTTAATCGTTATTACCAAAGCATTAAAATAATCAGTATAAACTAAAAATCAAATAATATGCGCGATTGCACCACATAATCACCAATTTGGAAAAAAAACTAGACATTTCTTCAGTAAACACAAGTGTAGGTAATGTGGTATACCTTGGTTCTGCATGAAAAAAGGCCAGCACTAGACAAAATCTCATTACTATGTGAAACATTTGTACTCTTCGAGAGTCTACCAAGAATCACAAGGATGAAAAACAAAGGCTATGAGTTTTAACAACTTCTCCATACAAAAATTAAATATTGACATGTGTAGACATTATTATATAATAAAAATTTAAGTTCCACTCAACGTATCCGTTAAAAATCTTAACAGACATAAATCTCGAGCTAATTCGCATTCATTAAAAACAATAAATTATATAAGATATCAATTGGAAGTGAAAATTATACTATACCACATTAACATCATGTGGTATACCACATTACCTGCACTTTTTTTAAAATCACTTTTTATGGGATTTCAAATATTTTCTCAAATATCTCTTAAATTGTTAGAATAATATTATTTTCAAATTGATACGTGGAAAGACAACACATGTAGCATGTTAAGTGCAAAATTTCAATTTAATCGGATAAAAAATAAAAATTTGGCAATCTAAAAACAAATGGGTATACCACATTTGCATCACCTCCTATATGCTCTGTTGACATCATTACACTGGCACATGCCCCCAAGCATTATGAAGTGTGTCACTGGTGTGTGGGTGTTTGTCTGGTGTGCCTACTAGGAGTGGATTTTCCTCAAATCATAAATATATTTAGCCTGACAGCTGGATGGGACATACGGTCTATGAATAGAACAGGATGGGTCCAAAGAAAAAACTTTTCTCTAAAAAAATCTCTCATGAGATATTTTTCTAAAAAATAAAATTGTCGTATGAGATATTTTTCGATTGACATTTTTTTTTTTTCTACAGAAAATTATAGTTTCCTATTCCGGTGTTAACCACAGTTTTGGCGTCGAAACCATAGCATAATGATGCTGATGTTGTAGCTCAAACAGTTTTGCCAGAATGGCCTTCTACGCTTTGTGCCGAAAAACTGCCGGGAGTAGAATAGCATGAAATATTCGAAGGTATTCATAGGTAAAGCTAAAGCTACCTACGGTCGATGAGGTTTACACTCGAGGATATCAAACATAGTTCTTTAAATATGTGTGGATATGTATGTATTGGTGCTCCACCCAAACTCACATATACATAAATTATCACCCACTACCACAAACATTCAAACATTTTGGTTGTAACAAAGTCACCGTAACATCATGGCAGTCAGCCCGTGAACTAGGTCAACCAAGTAATTTGTAATTTAAGTCATGTTGTCTAGAAAACACTGGAATTGTGCTGAACATGTGTGGGTGAGTGAATGTGTTTAGCTAGGTGTGAATGAAAGCATAAGGTTATATGAATATGTATGTCAATTCTTTTGTTTGTGGGTAGATAAGCAGAATATTTAAGGGCTCTTTAAAGAATTGTAATTACAAAAATAAATTATAAAAAAATTCAAACCCTACGTTATGTTGGATTAAATATGTTTAAATATACACACTTTGAGTTACGCTACAATTTTTTAAATATCCGCCTATCTATGTATACCTTAAATTTAATTCCACGAACATTTGTAGGCATGTTAAAAAATCCTTGCTTTGGGCCCCGAAGCAATCTTAAAAAAAATTTCTATTCACAGATTTAATGGAACTATCATAAATAGGATATACACAACATTTGACATCGCTACATCCTTGCATTCGAGAGATACAGACATTGAAAAATTGCTTTTGAAAAAATACCCACCCTTTGCAGTCATTTAAAAATTAATTTTGAAAATACCTTTCTAGGGTAAGATTAGGAGAAATATTTTTAAAAAATAGTGTCAAAATGATTTTTCTCTGGCATTGCAATAACTCCTACGATATACTTCACCTGTGTCTAATAATTATTATAAATCATACGCACCCTCTTGCATTTGTTCTTTATAATTAGTATGCATCATACGCTCCCCCATGCTCTTGATTTCTCAGAATTATTATGTATCATACGCTCCTCATTTCCCCAAAATATGTTGAATGCGTCAATAAAAATTTTATGATTTTTTGTATTTCTATTTGTGTCGAAAAACAATTTTAATTAGCAACCTAATGACACTTTACACCACACAAAAGCATCATCAGTGTCATCATTATGTCAATGACTCTTTAAAATTATGTGTCACCAACCACAAATGGAATTATTATACGTTGCTTGCAATGCAACGAATGAATCCTTTGATTGACTGAATGAAATATAAATTTCCCCAACCTTCCTTGATACATTTCAAATAACTTCATCACTGTGAGTATATTGAGTATTAAATTCTGTATAAACAAATTGGTAATTTGTGAACATTACTCTATCGTTCCTCTCTGGGGACGGCCATCATCATTTAATAATGAATAAGTAAATAGAGTGATGCAACAACAACGAAATAATTTTTGCAAATTTTATTTGCATTTATGGTACCAGCATCCCGAATTTAGGCCATGTCATTTTCTGCGAAACATTTATAACTTGCATTGTTTTCATTTTCGATTTTGGTTGCTGTGAAATCATGTGAAGTAGTAAAAATTAAAAATTCGCGGTTGTAAACATAAATTTACAGTGGAAAAATTCATATTCATATTGGGAGCCCGGGGGCCCTGCCCCCCCCCCTGCGTACGTCCCTGACCTGCACCACTTTGGGTATATTCTAGATATGTATCCTAACAGACGTCGTCATTTTGATATATACCTATATCTGAACAGATTTCAGGGAAACTTGCCAGAAACTAATTTATATTATTTCAGTACGTTGTGTCATCATTCTAGACTAAATCCAGTAACCTGTATCAAAAATCGTGCAAATCGAAAGATATATAACGATTTTGGTGCATCCAATACATAAAATCGGACGAAAATATATATGGGAGTTATATCTAAATCTGAACCGATTTTCACGAAACTAAACACATTCTAGACTCAATTCAGTAAGCTATGATAAATTTCCAGCAAATCGGACGATATATAGGGACTTTGGTGCACCATTTCCATAAAATCGGACGAAACTATATAAGGGACCTATATCTAAATCTGGACCAATTTTCACGAAACTCAACAAACATCATTCTAGATTGAATTGAGTACGCTATGCCAAATTTCGTGCAAATCGAAACATATATAGGGACTTTTGTGCACAAATTACCTTTAATCGAGCCGATTTTCACGAAAGACTTAATTCAGTACGCTATGCCAAATTTCGTGCATATCCAAGGATATATGGGGACTTTGGTGCACCATTTACATAAAATCGGTCGAAACTATATATGGCAGCTATATCTAAATCAAAACCGATTTTCACGAAACTTGGCACACATCATTCTGGACCTAATTATGTACTCTGTGCCAAATTTCGTGCAAATCGAAAGATATTGAGGGACTTTGGAGTCCCATTTACCTTAAATCGGACGAAAATATATATGGGAGCTATATCTAAATCTGAACCGATTTTCATGAAAGTTTACACACATCGTTCTAGACTTAATTCAAAATGTTATGCCAAATTTCGTGCAGATCGATATATAGGGACTTTGGTGCACAATTTACATAAAATCGGACGAAAATATATATGGGAGCTATATCTAAATCTGAACCGATTTTCTCCAATTTCAATAGGGTTCGTCCTTGGGCCGAATAAGTGACTTGTGCCAAAGTTCATCCAAATCTGATCATAAATGCGACCTGTACTTTGTTCACAAAAATATATGGTCGGACGGACGGACAGACGGACATGCGTAAGTCGACTCAGAAACTGATTCTATGCATATTCTCAAAAGGAACCATGTGTCTATCTCGTTTCCTTTTGCCTGTTACAAACATATGCACAAAGACAAAATACCCTGTACCACAGTGTGGTGAAGGGTACAAAAATACACGCCTGAGGATAGCCTTTGGAAAATTAATTTCAAAAATTCAATCCTGAGGATAGTTTTTGAAAATTAATTTTTAAAAATCCAATTAAATAACCGCGCATACGGTTAGCGTACGCTACTGGCCAATTTTGTTTTATTTCATTGCACTTATGAAGTTCATTGGACCCACATGGGTGCATATACGTGTTGACAACACTAATACTCCTAAAGGCCGTTGAACTTTTAAATACAGGAAAATTATTTTAAAGTAATCTTTAAGGGGAAAATAAGTAACTTGGAACTATTAGAAAAAATATTCGTCAACCAAATTACGCCTCGTTTTAAAAATGAAACATATTTTTAAAATATTTTTTGGAAAAATTCTTAATTCAGAATTGAAATTATTTCACATTTATCATATCAGAAGACTTCGGCATTACATATATTTAAATTCGAAAATGGCATAAGTAACAACCGAACCTCTAATAAATTTCCATATTTTCCACATTACTTTTTCTGGTGATTTCCAAAAATCCTCAAAATAAAATATTATTATTTTTTATTAAAAAAATAAATATGATGACATGTTACACGCATTCAATTTAGACTGACAATGAGAAGACAAATAAATTACAGGAATGGCATGATTTGTTTCCCCAAAAAATACAGAATGCTCATGAAAATTTTATTATCGTTTCGGGTGTATGACACTTTACGATGGCATTTTATGGTAACCAACCTTTATGGCACATACAAAAAAGGGAAAAACAATCATAAACATTTTAAAGCGTTGTAGATGATTTGTAACCCAAAGAAATCGATATGTTTTACACTTGTCCGTATATATTTTTATAGATAAGGTGCTAATATTTAAAATTTTTATTTTTCTAAAAAATATTTTTTGTAAACAAGATTTAGATTAATTTTTTATGGAGCTAATAAAGTGTAAAATATTTTTCGCCTTATTTAAAAAATATTTGTCGGTAGATTATGACTTTTAAATACAATTTAAGACACCAGCTCAAAGCAACTGCTGTCGTTAAGGATACGCAACCAATAAACCACAACCTTCCGTATATCATTCTCTTAGTAATTTTCTCTTGAATGAGGCGAAGATTTTCTATAAAATATTTCCGGATAATAAAAATGCGCCAAATTTCTTAAAAAAAAACATTTGTTAGCGACAAATCTAAAGAAGGTTTTGGATTTTGTAGAAAATATTTTCCGTTCGTAAAACAACAGGGAGATTAAAAATATTATATTTTCGTTACACACCGTCACATATTAACTTAAACCTCTCTCTACACTTATCTGTCACAGTACCCTCCTTCTGCCTTTGTGCAAATACTACAAAAAATGAGATTTTTTTATATGCTCATATAAAATTGATAGTCTCTGCAATTGGCTTAAATGTTACATAGGTTGTCTCTGTTTTTACCCCTTTAACCGGATAGTTTATTTTATTTTACTGCTCTCATTCGATGCACCCTTTCCCTTCTGGAACATGTGTACATTGTGACAGTTGATTGCATTTGTTAAGCAGTATTAAAATAAACCCAATATAATATTTAACTAAAAGTATCACATAAACTGTAAGGGCAGAGCCTTTTGTCCAGAGTAAATATTTATCACAGCCTAGAGGCAAGCTGGCTGGTTAATCGAATGTTTCGTTGCATGGATAATGGTTGGCTACAAGTCCGCCATGATGATATAAAGTTTTGTGACATTAAAATAAAAAAAGTATATAAAATAAAATTCATTAAAACATATGACAACGAACAACATTCCCAAATAAATAAATTTCTGTATTTATTTTCGGTGTGAAATTGATAGTCAGATATCTCCAAAACAAAACTTATTAATATATTCCTTTTAAAGTTAATTAAACTAGAATTTTTCCTGTATTAAATAGTAGTCCAATTGATTATAGGCGTATAAGTGTTGTCATCAAGTATAGCAGACCTGCGCGGTAATTGAACATTAGGAGGGTAATGCATTTAACCACAGCCATATGGGTGATTGATTAAATGAAAATAAATTCTTTTATCCCAACATGCCTACATCAAAGGCAAATCAGTGGATACAGCTCTGCATGAGGTGGTTGGATGCATCGAGAAGAATATGGAGTCCTCTGGCTACACGTTGGCAGCATTCCTCGATATCGAAGGGGCTTTCAACAATGTGAAGCTAGAGGCAATCCATTCTGCTCTCGTAGGCATAGGTATCCCCTCACTCCTTACGGAATGGATTGATAGAATGCTGGAAAGCAGAATTATCAACTCATCCGTAGGAGAGAGTTCCGTGAGGAAATATGTCAACAGAGGCACACCTCAGGAAGGAGTACTTTCCCCCCTTTCTGGTGATAAATGAGATACTTATGAAATTTAATCATCTCAGGATAAAGGTTGTAGCTTATGCCGATGGTTAGTCGAGGTAGTCGGTAACAGATGGTTAAGGGAACCTGCTTGCAGAATCTTAAATCTATCTGGCCAGAATTCTCTCGCAAAAGAACTTCTTCGCTGCTGGATCACAGCAAGAGGGAGATCAAAATCGTTGTGGGGATTATTACTGGTCACTGCAAAGTTAGATCTCTCACTCTAAGTGGGACTCCAGTGGAGAAGATTACTGTCGTCTATGTGGGGACGAAGAAGAACTGGAAACAATTGAGCACATCTTCTGCAAATGTCCATCGCTGATCAGCAGAAGACATAAACAGTTTGGATGTTATGAAATTGATAATCTAGTCTTCTTCTCTAAAATAGACCGTAACCAAATTCTAGGCTTTGTCAAAAAATTGATTTGGCTAAAATAATCTCTCTTCCGCCCCTTTTTCTCACTATTCTTCTCTCTACTCTTCCACTATCATTTTTCTTTCTTTATAGGTACACCTATACCTAAAGGATGATCACAATGGACATAGTTTCCGAGTGGACGGTTGTTACAACAACCGTACATCCCCAACCTAACCTAACCTAATTCTTTTATTAAAAAATATTAAGTTGAGACATGTGCCGTCCATGTATATTCCATGTGACATAGAAATAAAAAATATATATTTAAAAATCTTATCAAGAATCATATGCCTGAATGAAAATTTATTTATAGTTATTCCCCTTTTTAAGGATGGTTTTAATGTAAGTTTTCCTGTATTAAAAATTCTAATGGTCTCTAGGCGTATGAGTGTTGTCGTCAAGTATACGCTCCCACGGTCTAACCATTGAAATTCTTGAAGGCAATGAGTTTAAACCTAAAAAATATGAGTGATTATTAAAATGAAAACCTAATTTTGAAATATAGTTTAAGACAAGAACATCATTTCCGAATGCAAAATGTGAAAATCCCCTAACACGTATAACTACTGACGTTATGTATACGTAGCAACCCACTACCTATCACAATTCATTCCGTTAGTATTTTCTTTGAGTTTTTTTTATTTTTTCTTGATAAACCAATAGATTCATATCACATTTTTATAACATAATCCTACTCAATATATTTGCCCATCTTCTTAACTCCTTAGGAATTCATGACCATATCGCAATGCAAAGCAACAGACAGGCAGCCACCGAACTAAATCGAACTCTCTGGGAATTCAGTGCATTCACTGCATTTTTTTATGGCTTAACCTCATATGGCAGCATGAGGTTTGGAATTTTTTGTGTGAGTACTGGTTCGAAGGGCAAAAAATGTAGCAGTTAGACAAAAAAGCACCTAAGATACACAATGGAAGGGATTATGAAATCGAACGAGTCACTAATAGGAATTTCTATAATTTGAAGGGGCAGAAAATTGAAGATGAAGTAAAAAGATTTTTTTGCGGAAAAATTATTTCCAAAGCCTGACGAGGCGGATTCTTTTAAAGACATTTTTTATGAGCGAACTATGGTGTGGATAATAAAAAAATGTTTGTGTCTACAAAGGGCTTGATTTTTTAAATTATTTTCGAAAGGCACAGCAATAGAGGTATCGATTTTAAATTAATTTTTTAAGCCTAAAGTTTGGGGGTTGGAATTCTATTCATTTCTCCCCATTGCGTTAATTTTATTAAAAAAATTAATTAAATGTGTCCTCAAGGCGTGGATTTTTAAAACATAATTTTTCTGGTATACCGACACGCATGCAGTTTCAATAAAAATTATTTTTCTCGTATGCCATAAGGCGTGGATAAAAAAACATTTTTCTGGTATATCTTAAGGCGTGGATTTTTTAAAAATTATTTTTCTTGTGTTCCTCAAGGCGTGAATTTCTTAAAAATTATTTTTCTTGTATACCTCTACGCGTGGATTTCTTAAAAAATATTTTTCTTGTATACCTCTAGGCGTGGAGTTTTTAAAAATTATATTTCTAGCATACCTTAAGCCGTGGATTTTTTCAAAATTATTTTTCAAACCTCCTGTTATTCTTTTCTATTCAAATTATCATGTCATGCCACCTTTACTGACATAAAAAGGTTATTCCTTTGTTGTAAGAATTCAACCATCTGTAATTTTATACATTTTGACAAAATAATAACATTGTGAAAACTCGTAGCAGAGCATATCACATCTTTATGCATTATTTTTACCTCCGGCATATTACTTTATCTCATTTACATTTCAACGCTGGCAAAAAAATAAAAAAGACGCAGGAAAACACACAGAAGCTGAAGAAGCACCAGCAGCAGATTATTTTATGCATGGAAATTATGCAGACACCGACAAAGGTGAAATCACTTCATTTATGTGCAACAACAAACAAAGAGAAATGCATACTGTTTTCACGCTCACTCATGTCAGTAGTGGATTTAAAAAAAGTGTGGATGAGTAAAAACAGGAAAAAAATAGTTTCAATATCTGCAAATTTTTATGGATTCATTAAAATGTGAAAGAATATTTTTTGCAGTTATTGTTTTTTGGCTGATGTTGTCATCTGAACAAACGTTTTATTGAGCTATAAAAATATCAACAAATGGCTGTATGGCTGAGTATGTTGGATCATGAAATATATGGGTGGGTGACATATATGTATGTTCGATGCGAGTGATATTGTGGTGTAGCGATTCAAAAATATTTTCAGAATATTCTCTAAAGGGAATTATTTTAAAAATTATTTCACGTATTTAAAAACAATAAGTTTTTTGGGATTATGTTGCGTATAGGTGTTGTCCGCAGTCATACGCTCCCTGGTATTCATTAAATTTATTGCAAAGAACCTCGTTTTTTTGCACGTATTGAAGGTTGGGTGATATATACCCATGTTCGATGCGAATGATATTGAGATGAAGCAAATCTAAAATAATTTCAAAATATTTTCTGATGGGAATTATTTTAAAAACTAGTGAGCGGAGCAGTATAATCGGACGGGGCCGACCATATTATACCCTACATAACTACCACGAAAATCAAACTTTCTGCGGTTCTATATTCTTAGCCTAGGCAATATTTCGAGATATTTGCACCCTTTTTACGGATTACAGATCAACAACTTCACTTTCTATCCCTGGCATATTTTCCAATTTTTTTCTTGAAGTGAATTTTTACCCCGTAAAATAAAAAAATTTGTCACTTTAAGTTTTGGTTGATTTGACCCTCGGAATATTGACCGATCATCATCTAAACAGCCGCTCTAAGTATTTGGTCAGATCCCCTTTACCTTGTAAAATATGTGATGTTCTGCATATAATAATTGCCTCTAGAGCGACTAGAAAATCTGACAAAATTAAAGTTTTCGGTTCATTGCACCCCCTGAATGAAATCTCAACTTCACCGAAAACTATAAGCGTACAATTTCATAGTTATCAGCGCGACATTTCCGTCCTCTAATGGAGTAATAGTAATACTATGCCCATAGTCTCCTTTACCTAATTGGTATCAATTTGAAGGTCAACAAATACTCTTGGATATACTATCAACTTCTCGGGTCCTTCTATGTCCTTCAGGAGCAAGTATATACTCTCCAGAAAAAATTGTAATTTTTCACACAAAAGTAAGGGTCCATTTGACCCGTTAAATATTGACCGATCTTTATCAAAACAAGCATGCATATTCTTTGGCATGATCCTCTTCTCTATACAAAATCTCACGATGTTCGGAACATAACTGCGGCCTCTGGAGCGATCAGAAAAATCGACAAAAAATAAGTATTTGGTCCATTTCATCCCCTAAATATTAACCGATCTTTACCAAAAACAATAGGTGTCTTCATTGGGCCGAACCTATCTTCCATGCAAAATTTGGTGAAGATTGGTCCATAACTGTGGCCTGTATCGTGTTTACAAATTATAATTGATAGACGGACGGACACACATGTCTAGATCGACTCAGCTAGTCGAGATATGACGATCGGTATACTTAAAAGTGGGTATAGGACCAATATTTCGCGGCGTTACAAACTCTTGGGGCTGCACAAAGCTATAATACCCTGATAACATAGTTGTGTAGGGTATAATTATTTATAAAAAATAATTGTTATAGGTTTACGTTGCGTATACATGTTACCCTTAGTCATACGCCCCCTGGTACTCTTAAAAGTTACAGCAAAGAATGTGTTTTTTCTCAAGAATTGATTGTTTTTATTGCGGAAATATTTTTTGAAACCCTGAGAGTTCTATTTCCTCAAATAATTCAAATTCCCGTATTTTTTCGGATCACTCTTGTACATCATCATATATTTTAACAATCCATATTTAATAAAGCCTGCAGCAGCCATTGAGATATATTGAGACATTTTTATGTTTCAGAATATTTGCAGAAGATTGACTATGTGTGAGTGTGAAGGCATACATATGCTCGTCTGATTAAGAATGCACATTTTTATAAATATATTTCCATAACTGGGTGCGGGCAAAAAAAGAAGAGACAAAGCGTATATGGCATTTTTATAATAACAACAGTAACAAGAAATGGGAAGGAATTGTGTTGTATAACACTGGAATATTACATGAAGTTTAAAAAAATTACGCCTTAAGGTACACAACAAAAATCCAAGCATATGTGTTATGTTCAAAAGAACCACGCCTTGTGATATGTTTCAAAAATAATATTAAAAAAACCCAGCTTCAATTCTTAAAATATACACGCCCTGTGATAGGCTTCAGAAATAATTCTTAAAATATCCGAGCCCTGTGAAAGGCTTCAGAAATAATTTTTAAAAAATCCAAGCCTTGTGATATGCATCCAAAAAAAAAATTAAAAAAAACCCACGCCTTGTGATATGCATCCAAAAAAAAAAAAAAATTAAAAAACCCACGCCTTGTGATATGCTGTAAAAATAATTTTAAAAAATCCACGCCTTGTGATATGCTGTAAAAATATTTTCTTTTAAATCCACGCCTTGTGATATGCTGTAAAAATAATTTTAAAAAATCCACGCCTTGTGATATGCTGTAAAAATAATTTAAAAAAATCCACTCCTTGTGATATGCTGTAAAAATAATTTTAAAAAATCCACGCCTTGTGATATGCTGTAAAAATAATTTAAAAAAATCCACGCCTTGTGATATGCTGTAAAAATAATTTTAAAAAATCCACGCCTTGTGATATGCTGTAAAAATAATTTAAAAAGTCCACGCCTTGTGATATGCTGTAAAAATAATTTTAAAAAATCCACGCCTTGTGATATGCTTCTAAAATAATATTTAAAAAATCCAAGCCTTGTGATATGCTTCAAAAATAATTAAAAAACCCACGCCTTGTGATATGCTGTAAAAATAATTTTAAAAAATCCACGCCTTGTGACATGCTACAAAAATATTTTTTTATAAAATCCACGCCTTGTGATATGCTATAAAAATAAGTTTTAAAAAATCCAAATAATAAAATAATCTACGCCATGTGATATGCTATAAAAATATCTTTTTTAATCTACGCCTTGTGATATGCTATAAAAATATTTTTTTATGAAATTCACGCCTCGTGATATGCTACAAAAATATTTTGTTATAAAATCCACGCATTGTGATATGCTATAAAAATAAGTTTTAAAAAATCCAAATAATAAAATAATTTACGCCATGTGATATACTATAAAAATATTTTTCTTAATCTACGCCTAGTGATATGTTATAAAAATATTTTTTATCTACATCTTGTGATATGCTATAAAAATACTTTTTAGAATATCCACGCCTTCAGTTATACCACATAAATATATTTCTTGTAAAACATTAATTTTACTCACTTGTTTTTATTGTACGTTACATGAAAACGAAAATATCACTCCAGGGATTTATTTTTATATTGTCGTATGTGTGGCTATTTATGTGTGTATTTTGTTATCCTTCAGGTACCAGAAGGTTTAAGTTAATCCTCCTATTTATATTATTATCCTTTATTGCATTACTTTTTTTATTTTATATGGAATTTGTTGAGAAATTTTATTCATTGAATTTTTTATTATTTGTGTTTTCTTTTTTTTGTTATTGATCAGCTTACTTGGGTCATAAATATTAATCGGTTCATATTATAGTTGTTGTAGTATTCATATAAATCGTTTTATGAGTTTGAGTGGATGGATGACAACGAAATGAAGGTGAACCATAGCTATTCAACTAAAGTAGAACGCAATAAATATGATTAAGTCGTTAAGTGATTTGGGGTGGGGATCGTCATAAAAATATATGTATACCCTTCACCACACTGTGGTACAGGGTATTATGTCTTTGTGCCCATGATTGTGACAAGCAAAAGGAAACGGATCTACACACAAAATCACTTTATGAGTCGATTTATGCATTTCTGTCCATGATAAATTGTAAACAAAGTACAGGTCGCATTCATGATCCGAATTGGATGAAAATTGGCTCAAGGCACTTATTTGGCCCAAGGACGAACCATATTGAAATTGGTTCAGATTTATATATAGCTCCCAACAGTCTCTATATATCTTTCGATTTGCACGAAGTTTGGCATAGCGTACTGAATTGAGCCTAATGTGATGTCTGTCAAGTTTCCTGAAAATCGGTGCAGATTTAGATAGAGCTCCCATATATACTTTCGTCCGATTTTATGTAAATGATGTACCAAAGTCCCTATATATCTTTCGATTTGCACGAAATTTGGCAGTTTGCTGAATTGAATCTAGAATGACGTGCGCCAAGTTTCGAGAAAATCGATTCAGATTTATATATAGCTCCCATATATATTTTCGTCCGATTTAAGGTAAATGGGGCACCAAAGTTCCTATATATCTTTCGATTTGCACGAAATTTGGCACAGCGTACAGAATTGGGCCTAGAATGATGTGTGTTAAGTTTCGTGGAAATTCGTTTAGATTTAGATATAGCTCCTATATATATCTTCGTCCGATTTAAGGTAAATGGTGTACCAGAGCCCCTATATATTTTTCGATTTGCACGAAATTTGACATACCGTACTGAATTAAGCCTAGAATGATGTGTGTTAAGTTTCCTGAAAATCGGTTCAGATTTAGATATAGCTCCCATATATAGTTTCGCCCTTATTTAGGTAAATAGTCCACTAAAGTCCCTATATATCTTTCGAGTTGCACGAAATTTGGCATAGCATACTGATTTAGGTCTAGAATGATGTGTGTTAAGTTTCGTGGAAATCCGTTTAGTTTTAGATGTAGCTCCTACATATAATTTCGTCCGATTCAATGTAAATGGTTCACCAAAGTCCCTATACATCCTTCAATAACATTTAAATATAGTTCACATGCGACGTCTGTTAGAATGCCATGTTGAATATACCCAAAGTGGTGAAGAATAACATACAGTCGGCCCCGTCCGACTTTACTGGTTTAAAATTTATTTTTGAAAAACTATACTCAGGCGTGGATTTAAAAAAAATTTAAAGACTATCATCAGACGTGGATTTTTTTAAATTAATTTTTCAATGCCTACAAATGTTCGCGAATTTTTTTCAAGTAGCAATTCTATGAATTTTGTCTCTTGTCACATTTCCTTTTCATTAAGTGGTACAGATTTGTACCTTTCCGAATTAACATTCCAAGGCTCAAGTGGATGTAAAATAATTCGATTTTTTGCTGTTGTTGCTTTCTGCTTAAAATTCTTTAATGCGCTTTTCATGTTCCTTTTCCGTTTTTTCTTTTATTTTTCGTGGAGGATTTTAATTCTGCTTTACTTACACCTGCCTGTCTACCTCGGTGTAAGGTAACGTAGTGTTGGCTATGGTGTCAATTTGGCTTCCAGCCAGGCAGTCGCCCAGACAGGATATTCGAAAACAAGAATCTCGTTTAATTTGTTGAATCAACATTAATGCTCATTAACGAGCATTTGGGCGTAAGAATGTTATGGAGTAAGAGGACCAAATTGGCACTTTCAGAAATATTGTCAGGATTTCGTTATTCTTTTTTAATATGTTTTTTTATTTCAAAAAAAAAAAAAAAAAACCAGTAAGGAAAGTAGTAAAGTCGGACGGGGCCGACTCTAAGATACCCTTCACCACTATGGGTACATTAAACAGGACTATTAACATGAAATTGGATGAAATAAAATATGTGATATTTATCTAAATGTGAATCTACCTAGATTTGTCCATAAAGTGTGTAAATCGACTTCAAACAAATATAAATAGGTCATCCGGTTGACTATGTCTGTACTTCTAGAAAACGCAACTACGTAATTCTATGCTCAATTTTGTACGTTGTGCAAAATTTGATGTCAATCTGACTAACATGAGGAGTATGATGCCCAATTTGCTTGATATCGGGCGAAAAAATATATGTAAGCTATATCCACATATTAAGCGATTTCAAACAAACTTATCACAGGTTAGGTTATACTAACTTTAGAACGTTTTGTTCCTATTGGTTCCTTGGTGCGTCAATTACATAAAATCAATCTATAATAAAATGGAGCTATATCTAAATCTGGACCGATTTTCACGAAACAAGGCAGACATCACTCTAGGCTCAATTCAGTACGTTATGCCAAATTTCGTGCAAATCGAAAGATATATAGCGACTTTGGTGAACCATTTACATGAAATCGGACGAAACTATATGTGGGAGCTATATAGAAATATGGACCGATTTTATCGAAACTTGGCAGACATCACTCTAGGCTCAATTCAGTACGTTGTGCAAAATTTCGGGCAAATCGAAAGATACATATGGATGTTGGTGCACAATTTACATGAAATCGGACGAAACTATATATGGGAGCTATATCTAAATCTGGACTGATTTTCACGAAACTTGGCAGACATAACTCTAGGCTCAATTCAGTACGTTATGCCAAATTTCGTGCAAATCGAAAGATATATATGGATTTTGGTCACAATTTACATGAAATCGGACGAAACTATATATGGTAGCTATATCTAAATCTTGACCGATTTTCACGGAGCTTGGCAGACATCATTCTAGACCTAAATGATTAGGCTGTACCAAATTTCGTGCTAATCGAAAGATATATAGGGACTTTGGGGCCCCATTTACATTAAATCGGACGAAACTATATATGTGAGCTATATCTAAATCGGGACCGATTTTCATGAAACTTGGCAGACATCATTCTAGGCCCAATTAAGTACGTTATGCCAAATTTCGCGCAAATCGAAGGATATATAGGGACTTTGGGGCACCATTTACATGAAATCGGACGAAACTATATATGGGAGCTATATCTAAATCTGGACCGATTTTCTTGAAACTGGGCAGACACCATTCTAGACTCAATTCAGTACGTTATGCCAAATTTCGTGCAAATCGAAAGATATATAGAGACTTTGGGGCACCATTTACATGAAATCGGACGAAACTATATATGGGAGCTATATCTAAATCTGGACCGATTTTCACGAAACTTGGCAGACATCACTCTAGGCTTAATTCAGTACGTTATGCCAAATTTCGTGCAAATCAAAAGATATATAGGGACTTTGGGGCACCATTTACATGAAATCGGACGAAACTATATATGGGAGCTATATCTAAATCTGGACCGATTTTCACGAAACTTGGCAGACATCATTCTAGACCTAAATGATTAGGCTGTACTAAATTTCGTGCAAATCGAAAGTTATATAGGGACTGTTTACATTAAATCGGTTAAATATATATATGGGAGCTATATCTAAATCTGAACCGATTTTTCCCAATTTCAATAGGGTTCGTCCTTGGGCCAAATAAGTGACCTATGCCAAATTTCATCCAATTCGGATCATAAATGCGACCTGTACTTTGTTTACAATTTAACATGGACAGACGGACGGACGGACGGACGGACAGACGGACATGCGTAAATCGACTCAGAAAGTGATTCTATGCATATTCTCAAAAGGAACCATGGGTCTATCTCGATTATTTTTGCCTGTTACAAACATATGCACAAAGACATAATACCCTGTACCACAGTGTGGTGAAGGGTATAAAAATCCCAAATCATGGGATTTCTCATTAAGGGATCATTAAAATCAATGTCATTTATTGGAATTTTTAATGAAACAATAAAACATGGTCATTCAGGACATTGTAATTTTTTGAAATGGCAAAGTTGAAAAATGAAATCCCGGACTTGGTGACAGTAATAAATTTCAGAAATTGTGAGGAGGTGGATCAATGAGTGCAGGAAAAACACAAAGAAAATTTTAATTAGCCAATTCTTTTTGTCATGATTTTTTTGTTAGGAAATAAAAAATTAACGACCTCTGGACACAAAGACTTTAATGACCATGGAAGTCCATAAACTCCCGTTTAATATTCAAATTTATTATCGACCTTCATTTAAATACTTCATTATTTATTTTACTACTTGCTTAGTGATCAAACTTTAAAGTCAACAATATTAAAATTATTCAAAAAAATCCTAAAAATAAATATGAAATGTAATTAGTTAAATTGAGGTCATATGGGTATTAGTTGTCAGCTTAAATACATTTTTATACAGCACTGCAAATATATTTTTTCAGAATATTTTTTAATTAAAAAAAAACCTAAACAATAATTTAATTTCGAAAGCAAACAGCAACAGTCGCCTGAATTTATGCTTATCTCGTTAGAATTGAATAAAAATACAAACACATAGTCACACACACATACATATTAGTATGTGTGTGGTAAAATAAAGCCATGTAAGACTTCCTGCAAAGGGGAAAATCCTTTGTGAGGAAACCTAGGGAGGAATATTTTAAAAAATATTTGAAAAATTTCCACGACTTGAACTAGGCACTGAAACATTAACATTAAAAATTTCAAGCCTTGGACTAGGCATTGCCAAATTAATTAAAAAATCCACGACTTGGACAAGGCATTCAAAAATAAATTTTAAAAAATCCAAGCATTGGGCTACACTTTTCCTGAAAAAAAATATTTTTCCTTTGTTCTACCGCATGTTATAATTACAAAATGCATCCACATTACCTTCTCCCCCTCTGTCTTTCTCTTGTGTGTGTTTACTCTATTTTGTATGCCAATTCATGTGCATATCTCATAGATAAATTTCTTAAAAAGATTCACTTACAGCAATGATTCACTTTGTCTAAGTTTTGTGCTTATGATGTGGCTGACTGTTAGGCTTGGGTGGCAGAATGACAAACAAAAGCTGCAGTATTCATATGACATTTTAAAGCTTTGTGTAAATTAAAGTCAGTTTACAATGTGGCTTTGTTGTCCGTTAAGACAAAAGGACTAAACGAGCGACCGACTGGCAGCTTAACACTAACATTTAATAATATGGTGTTATAAATTCTATGGGTGTGAAGATATGCCTTTTTATACCCTTCACCACACTGTGGTACAGGGTGTTATGTCTTTGTGCATATGTTTGTAACAGGCAAAAATAATCGAGATAGACCCATGGTTCCTTTTGAGAATATGCATAGAATCACTTTCTGAGTCGATTTATGCATGTCCGTATGTCCGTCCGTCCATGTATTTTTGTTAACAAAGTACAGGTCGCATTTCTAATCCGATTTGGTTGAAATTTGGCACAGGTCACTTATTTGGCCCAAGGACGAACCCTATTGAAATTGGGAAAAATCGGTTCAGATTTAGATATAGCTCCCATATATATTTTCCCCCGACTTAAGGTAACTTGTGTACCAAAGTCCCTATATATCTTTCGATTTGCACGAAATTTGGCATGGCGTAATGAATTAGGCCTAGAATGATGTGTGTCAAGTTTCCTGAAAATCGGTCCAGATTTAGATACAGCTCCCATATATAGCTTCGTACGATTTAATGTAAATGGTGTACCAAAGACTCTATATATCATTCGATTTGCACGAAATTTGGCACAGCGTACTGAAGTAGGTATAGAATGATGTGTGTTAAGTTTCCTGAAAATCGGCCCAGATTTAGATATAGCTCCCATATATATTTTCGTCCGATTTTATGTAAATGGTGTACCAAAGTCCCTATATATCTTTCGATTTGCACACAATTTGGCACAGCGTACTGAATTATGTCTAGAATGATGTGTGTTAAGTTTCCTGAAAATCGGTCCAGATTTAGATATAGCTCCCATATATATTTTCGTCCGATTTTATATAAATGGTGTACCAAAGTCCCTAAAGATCTTTCGATTTGCACGAAATTTGGCACAGCGTACTGATTTAGGTCTAGAATGATGTGGGTTAAGTTTCCTGAAAATCGGTCCAGATTTAGAAATAGCTCCCATATATATTTTCGTCCGATATATACATGGTTCATCAAAGACCCCAAGGTAGGCTGATTAACAAAAAATTTGGCATAGCGTACTGAAGTTGATATAACCTAGCTTGAAGCAACCCTATATCTGACTAAATGAAAAATAGAGTATAGGTTGCAGAGTGACATGTTTATGGATCCATATTCATGTTAATGGTCCTTCAAAAATTCGACGTCTGTTAGGATTCATCTGTTGAATGAATCAACCACAGTGGTGAAGGGTATCATATAGTCGGCCCCGTCCGACTTTACTACTTTCCTTACTGGTTTAAAATTAATTTTTCAATGCCTAGCCCAAGGCGTGGATTTTTTAAAATTTATTTTTCAATGCCTAGCCCAAGGCGTGGATTTTTTAAAATTTTTTTTCAATGCCTAGCCCAAGGCGTGGATTTTTTAAAATTTATTTTTCAATGCCTAGCCCAAGATTTGTTTAAATTATTTTTTAATGTCCACACATATGTCTGGAATTTTTTAAGTTTATGTATACATTTTCTCTCCGCATATACTGTAGTTGAAACATACGAAATAACTTCAAATCATAACCTTAAAATGTTTCCTGTATTGGTATTTCCTAAGAATTTCCACAAATTATTTACAAGAAAAAACATTGGTTTCCCCACAGAATACCCTCTCATCTCCTTCTACATTTCAAACTGCTTTATTTGTATCCACAAACTAAATTAAAAACCATTAGCATTAAAATTCGTTGAGTACTACTCAATGGAATAATTATCCTTGTAAACACTCGCAGACCCTCGCCTATACACATAGATAAATTTTAATATACTACCAACCTAATGGCATGTTAAATTTATTAATAGAAATAAATTTTCCCAATGCCAAGAAATGTTTTCCCCAAAGTGAATGGTAAGGAAGTCATCATCAGATTACGGAGTGTTAGCTCTTAGGTATTTGCAGTGGATATTTGAATAACTATTTAAAATGAATAATTATTAATTCTGCAAATATTGAAAAATAATGTTAATTAGTGTGAAGAAATGTTGGCATTAATTTATTGAGAAACCAGTAAGGTAAGTAGTAAAGTCGGACGGGGCCGATTTACATGAAAATTGATCCATAAACATGTCATTCTGCAACTAAATTAAATGGGTCGAAAATATATATGGGAGCTATATCTAAATCTGGACTGATTTCCAAGAAACTTAACACACATCATTCCAGACGTAATTCATTACGCTATGCCAAATTTCGTGCATATCAAAAGATACATAGGAACTTTGGTACACCATTTACATTAAATCGGACGAAAATATATATGGGCCAAATATTTTATTTACTATTTAACATGGACCGATAGACAGACGGACGGACATGCATAAATCGACTCAGAAAGTGATTCTATGCATATTCTCAAAAGGAACCATGTGTCTATCTCATTTCCATTTGCCTGTTACAAACATATGCACAAAGACATAATACCCTGTACCACAGTGTGGTGAAGAGTATAAAAATAATTTTGCAGAAATTTTGGGAAATGTTATTAAAATTGAAAAAAAAATATTTTTGTGGCATATATATAATTAAGGAATTTTTAAAATTTTGTTTGTTGTAGCTTTTTTATAATTTTCTCTTATAAGCCGTGGATTTTTCACAAATATTTTTTATGGGGGAAGCTTGAATTTTTAAAAAAAAAATTTTTGTAGGCTACAATAGGGCTTGGTTTTTTTAAAAATATTTTTCAACAAAAAAAAAAACATATTTTTCAGCATGTAACAAGGCGTGCATTTTCTAATGTTTTATTATTATTTTCCCCCTTTTTCGTTTCTATTTATTCACCCTGTACTTGCCTTAGCCAATTTCATGTACAAGGTCAACCGCCTGTGGGTAACCAAATCAGAAATCCTTCTTAAGATTTTCATCCCTTCTGTCTGTTAAATATTAAAAAGGAAAAGCTGTTTCTTGACTTTTGCATACAAATCCCGCCAGAGATAGCTGCTGTTTCTTTGCTGTCAACTCAGCTACGTTAAGACAGCTTATTATCTTTTATTGCCCATATTTCTCTTTTTTCATTAGGGGATACATGTTTATGTTATTGTTATAAGGCTTCCATCCACTGCAGCCTTCCAAAAGGAGACTTTTTCCACTCTAATTGTCAGAATACCGGGTTGTCGATTAGAAGGCTCAAGACAGGAAACACCAGAAGAAACGATCCCCTCTTAAATTCTTCCACGTCCCTGGTTAACAAAGCAACATCAAATAGCTAACATATGTTCGAGGTCTTAACATAACACGTTTCACTTCCTCTTTTCCATAAAAACTAAAAGTGAAAGTCTTTGTGACATTTGATGTTGTAAAGGATAAACAAGGATAATTTGTCAGCAAGCCATATATGTGGAATACTGACAATGCCTTCATTTAGGAACTAGCAATCTTAACTAAGAATAATTTCCACTATTTTAAATTCGAAAAGGCCTTGAGGTATATCAATGATAGACGAAGGGGTTATGACATGCTCGTCAAAAAGAAATTTTTTAACGAGTAAAACCTTAATTAAAACGGCCTCAGGATTATGTGGGTGGCCCATAGAAGTGTGTGTGTGTGTGTTTGCATTTGAGTTTGTGTGTGTGTGCGATGTTTATTATTACCCTGTCTTACACATGACAATAGCTAATTAAGCGGCACTTTATAAACAAACCAAAAGAAGACAACAAACACCCAAACAAAAAATAAAAACTTTTCAAAAGAAAAATGCAAGGATAATGAAATAATAAGGGTAATTATAAAAGGATAATTGGATATTGTTACAAATAAAATAACAAGAAAATTTAATAATTGTTTAAATTAAATTTAAAACTTAACCAAAGCAGAAATAAAATATACTTTTTAAAATGTATAAGCCTGTTTGTGGGTTACAAAAATAAATTTTCAAATATCCACGCTTTAGGATACAGTCCCAAAGTATTTTGCAAAAATAATTTTAAAAAATTGTGATATGTCATTCAAGGACTTGATATGGGCTACAAAAAGTAATTAGAATAAACTCACAACTTGATATATGTCACTAAACATAGTTTTTCAAACTTAATTTTTCCGAAATTATTTCTTAAAGGAAAATTTGTAACAGAATTTTATTATCCTGATTATCATTAGTTTTGAAATATTTCGAGCATGAATAATGATTCATTTTAAATATTCCTTAAAATATCAACAGCAAATACATCAAATCTATCTCTAACCACTGTGATGATGAGCTGCTTACCTTTCATTTTGGGGGAAACATTTTATTTGGAAAGTAAATGAAATTTACATGCCATTTGGTTGGGAGTATATTAAAAATTATCTATGTAACTGTCTGGGTGTATTCTCTTGTTTACAAGGATAATTATACCATTGGGTAGTGCTCAAAGAATATTTAATGCTAATGATTACTAATTTAGTTTGTGGATAGAAATTAAGAAGTTCGGATGGCAAAACAGTGGAGAATAATCTGTGGGGAAATCAATATCTGTTGTTGTAAATAATTTGTGAAAGTTTTCAGGAAAACCACTAAAGAAACACATTAAGGAAAATTAATTTTCTTAAATAATTTAGAAAATTACTTTTAAAGAAGATGCAGAAGAACAATTAATTTTAAAAATCCACGCATACTTTTTCAATTAAAATCAGTAAGGAAAGTAGTAAAGTCGGACTGGGCCGACTATATGATACCCTTCACCACATTGGGGATATTCTACATATGTATCTTTACAGATGTTGTCTTTTCGAAGGAACATTGATTTCATACTTTTTCAATAGACTTTAACCCTTTTAGTGTCAAAAAAATTTTGTCGGAATAAAAATCTAAAATTTTGTATTTAAATTCATATAAAGGTATAGAGTTTAGAAAAAATAGCAATTTTCAATTTAACCATCGGACAGTTTCGTCTGTCTTTCAGCAAAAACAAAGCCATCAATAGTAACGGTACATAAGATAATCGAAAGAAAGAGAATAATTTTAAATGTCGAATATATTCGACAAAAACACTGAAAGGGTTAAGCTAACTTTACGCACGCTATTTGGTATGCTTCACTGTTTAAAATGTAATATCAATCAAGCACCCATTGATTATTTGGTTTACAATCAACATGAATTTATACTAATTTTAGTATGTTTTGCCAATCGGCCTAGCTAGTACACCAATTACTTAAAATCGGACGAAAGTATATAGGAGCTACATGCAAATCTGAACAAATTTCAAGAAAACTTGACACACACAAGGTTATAGTAACTTCAGTACATTGTACAAATTTGTCTGCGGGTCGGCCAATCTTTGGTTCTTTAGTTCTCAATTTACATTAAATCGGACGAAAATATATGTTGCAGCTATATGTAAATCTGAACCGTTTTTCACGAAACTTAGCACACTTCATTCTGGACCCAATTCAGTGTCCTATGCCAAATTTCGAGCGAATCGAATGATTTATAGGGACTTTGGAGACAAATGTACTTTAAATCTGACGAAAATATATTTGGGAGCTATATATAAATCTGACCCAATTTTCTCGAAACTTGGCACACGTCATTCTTTACCTAATTCGGTACTTTATGCCAAATTTCGTGCAAATCGAAAGATATATAGGGACTTTGGTTCCCCAATTACATTAAATCGGACGAAAATATATACGGGAGCTATATCTAAGTCTGGACCGAAACTTATCACACATCATTCTAGACTTAATTCAGTACGCTGTGCCAAATTTCATGCAAATCGAAAGATATATAGGGACTTTGGTGCACCATTTACATAGAATCGGACAAAACTATATATGGGAGCTATATCTAAATTTGAACCGATTTTCTCGAAACTTGGCACACATCATTCTGAACCTAATTTAGTATTCTGTGCCAAATTTCATGCAAACCGAAAGACATATAGGGACTTTGGTGCACTATTTACCTTAAATCGGACGAAACTATATATGGGAGCTATATCTAAATCTGAACCGATTTTCTCGAAACTTGGCACACATCATTCTGCACCTAATTCAGTACTATATGCCAAATTTCATGAAAATCGAATGATATATAGGGACTTTGGTGCACCATTTACCTTAAATCAGACGAAACTATATATGGGAGCTATATCGAAATCTGAACCGATTCCAACAAAACTTATAATATCTCAATCTAGACCTAATTCAATACTCTGTGCAACATTTTGTCTCAATCGCACCAATATTGGAAGTTTGGTGCATTATTTACATAAAATCGGACGAAACTATATATGGGAGATATATCTAACTCTGAACTGATTTTCTCCAATTTCAATAAATAAATGAGCTGTATCAATTTTCATCCAATTCGAATTAATAATTCCCCCTGTACTTTGTTTACAATTTAAAATCTACAGACGGACAGACATGCATAAATCGACTTAGAAAATGATTCTATGTATATTCTCAAAAGGAACCATTTGTCTATCTCGTTTCCTTTTGCCTGTTACAAACATATGCACAAAGACATAACACCCTGTACCACAGTGTGGTGAATGGTATACAAATCCACGTTTTGGGGCTAGACATAGAAAATTTATTTTAAAAAATCTACGCCTTGGAATAGGCATTGAAAAAATAATTTTAAAAAATCCACTCCCATTTGAAGGCATTGAAAAATTAGTTTTCTCTTAGCCTGTATATGCGTATAATTACTCGGCATTAATTATACGCACCCTGGCTATACATTAATATTCTATTAATAATACTAATACGCCCTATGGTCAATCACAAAAGTAAAATCATTTATAATTCATTAATACAATAATCTTACCTTTAAGAAATCCATATGTTTTTCGTAGAACTATTATTTCCCGATTTGTATATGCATAGATATGAAATTCCATCAATCATTTATTATGGCAAAACTTCGTTACAAACAGACCATTTATGTTATTGGGTAAATGTTTTCGAAATCAATTAACCCTGTCCTGTTTAACAAATTGGACATTCATACTTTCTATATTTGCGAATCAACTTAAGTTAATTACCTTTTCCGAATCGAAGGGAAAAACTTTGGCGAAATTTCCAATATGTTAGAGACCAAAATCGGAGAGGAGAAACACAAAAAAAACACATGAGTAATATCAATTTGTAGATGTCAAAATCAGAACAGACAGAAAGGGCAATTACATAGCAAGCAAAGGACAACGATACAAAAGAATTGAAAAAAGAAATGCCATGAATTTAGGGAACCTCCAACAATAATGATTGTTATTATTATTGTTACTTCTTCATAACTTTGATTAGTTCTGATTACAGTTTTTTTTCTTTTCGGCCACGCTGTGTGACTAAAGTCCATTATTTGCTCCTTGAGGTTATATTTATGCGAGACCTTAGCAAGGCAACAATGTGTATTAATTAAATTGTGTGCCGTCACGTAAAAGTATAATTTCTTGTTCCTTCATTCCCCTCTTCTATACTAAAAAAAAAATCAAGAATGTGTTTCATTGTGGCCTGTGCGAATGGCCACAATCAGTGCGGATTCGGTTTTGTACCATACTGGTCGTATTGAGTCTGGTCAATAGCCCTTAAACATTATTTGGCTGATTACGATGTATTTTATTAGTCAATTATTTTTCCATAAATCATTAATCGAGTCATGAATTTAATATGGAAATAATTTTAACAGTGGTCAAATGGGCGTATGAATAGCGATGTCACTCATACCACCTTAGGAATTGAATATTTTTTAACCCTTTCAGTGTTTTTGTCGAATATATTCAACATTTAAAATTACTCTCTTCCTTTGCAATTTTTCGATTATCCTATGTACCGTTACAATTGATGTCTTTGTTTTTGCTGAAAGACAGACAAAACTGTCCGAGGGTTAAAATAAGAATTGCTTTTTTTCTAAACTTCGTGCCTTCATATGATTTTAAGTACAACACTTTAGATTTTTATTCCGACAAAATTTTTTTTTTTGACACTGAAAGGGTTAAGTTTTAAAAAAATTTTAAATGACTGCAAATAAGCGTGGATTTTGTAAAAAAATATTTTTTTCAATGCCTATCTCTAGGCGTGGATTCTTAAACATTATTTTTCAATACAATTTTCTATATTAAATATTTTCTTGCATACTTTTAGTCGTGTGTATATTTTATAAATATATTTTCTTCATATAAGATTCGAAGCTGCCTACCCTTGTCAACATTTCAAAATCAATCAGTAAAAGTGAAAACGTTTTTTTTTTCATTTATCCCATCAATAGAATAACAAGTCAACCAAAATGCTAGACAAATAAATAAAATAACATGTTTGTTCAAGATAACAACATCTTTCATTTTATGACAACTCAAGGTAATACCCTTTACCCTCGAGAAAGGGGGTTTTTTCTTCATTTGACCTTTGGCTCAACGAAGCGCCAACAAATCCGAATCAATAATGGAATGAGTGAATGGTTGACTATCATATAGTGAATGGTTGTTTTGATAAGCAGAGGTTTTCAATTGAAAAAAGCTGCTTCCCAAAAATATTCGAACGTAATGAAAAATGAAATGGGGTGAGATGTCACATTTGAGCAGGGATTTTTAGGGGTCCTGATTTCAAATTGTCAGGATGCTATTGTACTGAAAATAAAATATTTTTTCTCACTTATAGAAATGTCATATCGACAACATTTTGTTGTGAAAATAAATTAAAAACCACAGAAAAACGCACACACAATAAAATAAATAATCCATTTATGTTTCAAAAACCACATTTAAGAACTTTCCATATAAAATCTATTAACTTTCAATGGTTGTTAGTAGTGTTTTTTTTTTAATTTTCCTGATAAATGTTTTCATTCAAAAAGTTTTCAATTAGTTTAATTTTAATTGTGTTTTTCATTTCTAGATTTTTTAAATTATTTTGCCCCCTCTCTTTTTGTTTTGTGCCTTTTTGTTTCACATATTTTCGCTATAATTAAAATTTGCAAACTGTTTATATAATTAACCCATTCATTGATAAATGATGATATTGATTGGTAATTGCAATGTTGATATTGTTACTAAAACAAAGGTGCTGAAAGAATGGAATGAAATGTAATGTAATATAATAATTATATTGAACAAAGAAGTGTTAAAAAACAAAAATTTTACGAACAAAGTAAATTAAACAATACCTCCTGAATAAATTAATCAATTCCTGTCATGCCTTTTACGCTGAACGTGAAATATTTTTATAAAGACCCAGGATTCTTAGCTTTCATGAAAAATGTTTAATTTAAGGTTTCCTGTCTTTACGAAAACTATTTAGAAAACAATCCATTATTTTTGAGCTTTAGGAAAAATATCGTGAAAAAAGCGAAGTGGTATTTACGAAAAATTATTATAAACAAGTGAAAAAGCGTTAAGTTCGTCCGGGCCGAACTTTGGATACCCTCCACCATGGATATACTGACAGGTACTAGAAATGAAAATAAAGGGAGCATACCAAAAAGTGGACCTATACCGACATGTCTAAAAACGGATTATGTATACCATAATGTAAACCATAATACAAATTTCAGAAAATTTTCATTGATAATTCAAAATCGAAGATGGAGAATATCGGTCCACTTCTTCTGAAACCTCCACATAGGGTCTAGATCTAAATGCGGCTATAGTTCATTATCGAACCTTACGTTCTAATTGTTTATCTCTCTATCCTCCGCAGGTGAAATGATTACAAAAGAGTCTTACAACCAAACTCAAAACGCGGAACAAATCAGATATCTATTTTAATATAAAAAATGGGGTTATATCGGGGGTTATATAGCGAATATTAAACATTTTTGGTAGAGAGATTTGTTACCATATACGACTACAAATTACCAAATTGCAGCAAATTCGGTTGAAAAATGCGCTCAAGAACCCCCAAATACCGAAAATTGGGGGTATTCTTATATGGGGGCTATCCGAAAAAATTGACCTATATTCATAATTTTTGGTGGAGAGATCTGGAACCTATTAAGAACCCAATGTGCCAAATTTCAGCGAATTCGGTTGAAAACCGCGCTCAAGAACCTTAAAATTCCGAAAATTGGGGGTACCGTTATATGGGGGTACCAGAAAAAATTGAGCTATATTTATAATTTTTAGTAGGGAGATTTGCTTCCCAACAAGAGCTCAAAATACCAAATTTCAGCGAATTTGGTTGAAAACCGCGCTCAAGAACCTTAAAATACCGAAAATTGGGGGTACCGTTATATGGGGGGTACCAGAAAAAATTGACTTATATTTATAATTTTTTGTAGGGAGATTTGCTTCCCAATAAGAGCTCAAAGTACCAAATTTCAGCGAATTCGGTTGAAAAACACGCTCAGGAACCTCAAAATACC